>NC_061098.1:40903204-40927096 GCF_015104395.2 Macrobrachium nipponense
CGGAAACATATAAGTAAGAGAGAGAGTGAGAGAGTTGTTGAAAGAAAGGAGAGGAATTTCCGAGAGCTTGAGGAGAAGCAGAGGAAGTATGGAGAAAGCCAGAAGAGAGATGACATGAAATAGATTTGAAATTGAATTTTTTCGTCTCGAAGACAGAGCCAATTCTTGGATCAATCCAAGTAAGCTCAATTATTGTCGGTGCTCTTTAAGAGGGGCTGGCAGTAGTTGTGTCAGAGATGACGAATATTTGATTCAAAGGTGAATTTTTGAAATTGATTTGAAATTGAATTTTTGGTTTCGAAGGCAGAGCTAATTCTTGGATCAATCCAAGCAAATATGACTTTCAGGCTGAGAGAGCCCCCGAGTCAAAGGCCGAAAACGAAAATTAAAGTTGAGAGAGAGTCAAAGACCTAGATAAAGAACGTCTCGATGATAGAGCCAATTCTTGAATAAATCCAAGTAAGCTCATCTATTTCCAGTGCTCGTCAAGAGTGGCTGGCAGTAGTGTCGGAGATGACGAATATTTGATTCAAAGGTGAATTTTGTTGTGAGAGAAACATATAAGTGAGAGAGACACTTAGAAAGACAGTGGTTGGAGAGAGAATAGTTTGCGGCGCTGACATGTCCGTCGCAGACTGGTGATTTTTCTTTAGCCTTTAATCTGTAAAAAGAGAGTTCGACGAGAGAAGGGAACTCAATTTGGAATATGTGTTGGTGTTCGGACTGGCGGTCTGGGATTGATACAGCTGCTTCCTCTCTGGAACAACTGTGCGTTCTACTCAATGCTTAGACGAGAAAGAAAGATGGCCAAAACTGATGATTCATTTGAAACAATAGTCTTAACTATACTGAAGGAAATGAGATAAGACGTCTCAAGAAATGAGTAAGCTTCACTCGTGCCAATGCTCCTATGGGGCGGGGAGATATGGCGCTGAGGGTCCGAGACAACTTCTTTAAAAGAAGAGAAAGATGAATCAAAGACAGCATTAGAGTCAGAAGCACTGTTTGAGCAATGAAGGTGCAAAGTATTTAGTCCTTAGACGAGCCGGAAAGATGACCAAAAGTGATAATTTATTCGAAGGAAAAGTGGCATTTTTAAGAAACACTAAGGAGGCCTTCAGACTGGTGGTCTACTGATTTGAGTAAGCAGCAAAGCAGCTCTCTATAACCAGTGAGTATGCAAAGTTACTGAATCCTTAGACGAGTCGGAAAGATGGCCGAAAGTGATTATTTAAATGATGGAGGGGAGAGAAGGGAACTGAATGTGTCATATATTTTGGTATTCGGACTGGCGGTCTTTGACTGAGACAACTGCAGCAGTATTCTCAGGAAAAATTATTGTGCATTTCACTTACTGCTCAGACGATGCAGAAAGATGACCAATACTTGATCATTTATATGGAACAAGAATCCTAACTATGTTGAAGGAAATGAGAAAGATTATGAGAGGAATGAGCCTGCAATGTACTCAGTCTTTAGACGAGCCGGAAAGATGTCCAAAATTAATGATTTATATGAGTTAAATGTCGTAACTATAAAATGAAACCTTAAGAAGGATCATGAGAATTTTTTGTACGACGAAGGAAATATGAATTTGGATAAACAGCTAAGCCTTCAGACTGGCAGTCAGTCGCTGATGAAGTCCGCAGCTCTCTATAACCAGTGAGTTTGCATAGTACTGCATCTTTAGACTTGCTAGGAAAGATGGTCGAAACTGTTTATTTCGAATGAGTAAGAGTCGTAACAATAAAATGAAAACGCCAGTCAATCAAAACGGATTTAACCCAGTCTTTAGACTCGCCGGAAAGATGGTCAAAACTGTTTATTTCGATGAAGTAATAGTCCTAAGAATCGAATGGAATTTAAAGACGGCTTCAAAGACACGAGCCAAAGGTCATTTTTGAAATAAATGAATGTGGATGAGTAGAAGAGGTGCAAGCTCGACTCATGCCAGTGCTCCTAGTTGGTGTCTTTGAAAAGCAAATGAAAAGCAATTGAAATAGACAGGAAGACCTTCGGACTGGCGGTCATTGATTGAGTCAGCAAATCTGTAAAAGTCGTAACAATAAAATGAAAACGCCAGTCTAAAAATACAGATTCCACCCAGTCTTAGACTCGCCGGAAAGATGGTCAAAACTGTTTATTTAGATAAAGCCAATAGTCCTAAGAATCGAATGGAATTATAAGGACGTCTCAAAGACACGAGCCAAAGGTCATTTTGAAATAAATGAATGTGGATAAATGGATGAGGTGTAGGCTCGACTCATGCCAGTGCTCCTAGTTGGGGGGAGGACTGGCGTTGAGGAATGCAGATGGTGTCTTTAAAAAAGAAATGAACAGCAATCGAAATAGACAGGAAGACCTTCGGACTGGCGGTCATTGATTGAGGCAGGAAATCTGTAAAACCATTAATAAATGAGCAGCATATTTGTTGACTCGTTTGAAGGAAAAGTGTCAGTGTTAAGAAACACTAAGGCCTTCGGACTGGCGGTCTACTGATTGAGTGAGCAACTCTCTATAAGCAAAGAGAGTTACTGAATCTTAGACGAGCCGGAAAGATGGCCGAAAGTGATTATTTGAATGGAGGAAAAGTCGTAACAATAAAATGAAACCTTAAGAAGGATCATTTGAAGTTTTTTTTTATGAATGAATACGGATTCTACCCAGTCTTTATAGACTCGCTGGAAAGATGGTCAAAACTGTTTATTTAAAGTGAAGCAAAAAAGTCCTAAGAATAGGATTGGAAAAAAGGAGTAAAATTATAAGGAAAGTCTCAAAGACCATGAGCCAGAGGTCATTTTGAAATGAATGAATGTGGATAAATAGAAGAGGTGCAAGCTCGACTCATGCCAGTTCTCCTAGTTGGGGGGAGGATTGGCGTTGAGCAATGCAGATGGTGTCTTTGAAAAAGAAATGAACAGCAATCGAAATAGACAGGAAGACCTTCGGACTGGCGGTCATTGATTGAGTCAGGAAATCTGTAAAAGCATTCGTAAATGAGCAGCATATTTGTTGACTCGTTTGAAGGAAAAGTGGCAATGTTAAGAAACACTAAGGCCTTCGGACTGGCGGTCTACTGATTGAGTGAGCAGCTCTCTATATGCAAAGAGTGTGCTAAGTTACTGAATCTTAGACGAGCCGGAAAGATGGCCGAAAGTTGTTATTTGAATGGAAGGAAAGTCGTAACAATAAAATGAAACCTTAAGAAGGATCATTAGAAGTTTTTTATGAATCAATTCATCATCTTTGTATGAATAATGAATGTGCATTCTACTGAATCGTCTTAGACGAGCCGGAAAGATAGCCCAAAATGTTTATTTAGAAATTTCTATCATGGACATGTCAGATATGTAAGCATGGACATGTCAGATATGTAAGCCAGTGCTCAATGAAAATGAATGTGGGTAAAAAATAATAGAAGCTGGGCAATAATATAGAGCTAACTATAATTGAATGAGCTGCACTCGTGCTAATACTCCTATGAGGTGGGGAGTTATGGCACTGAGGTTTGGAGACGATGTCCTTGAAGTAATGTTAATAATAAACAGGAAGGCGTTCAGACTGGCGGTCTTTGATTGATTGAGGGAGAGCACATGTCATTGTACTGAATCCTTAGACGAGCCGGAACGATAGCCGAAACTTTATATAGACATTTCTATCATGGACATGTCAGATACGTGAGTCAGTGCTCAATGAAAATGAATGTGGGTAATAATAATAATAATAAGGGAGGTAAGTATAATTGAGTATGCTGCACACGTGCCAATGCTCCTATGTGGCGGGGAGGTATGGCATTGAAGGTTGGAGACTATGTCCTTGAAGTAATGTCAATAATAAAGAGGTAGGCATTCAGACTGGCGGTCTTTGATTGATTGAGTTTGAGCATATGAATACAACAAAGATGATGTATAAATGAAAAGTCGTAACATTAAAATGAAACCTTAAGAAGGATCATTACAAGTTTTTTTTATGAATGAATTCATCAGCTTTGTATGAATAATGAGTGTGCATTCTACTGAATCGTCTTAGACGAGCCGGAAAGATAGCCCAAAATGTTTATTTAGAAATTTCTATCATGGACATGTCAGATACGTAAGCCAGTGCTCAATGAAAATGAATGTGGCTAAATAATAATAGAGCTGGGTAAATAATAATAATAGAGCTGGGTAAATAATAATAATAGAGCTGGGTAAATAATAATAATAGAGCTGGGCAAATAATAATAGAGCTAACTAAAATTGAATGAGCTGCACTCGTGCCAATACTCCTATGAGGTGGGGAGGTATATATGGCACTGAGGTTTGGAGACGATGTCCTTGAAGTAATGTTAGTAATAAACAGGAAGGCGTTCAGACTGGCGGTCTTTGATTGATTGAGGGAGAGCACATGTCATTGTACAGAATCCTTAGACGAGCCGGAACGATAGCCGAAACTTTATATAGACATTTCTATCATGGACATGTCAGATACGTGAGTCAGTGCTCAATGAAAATGAATGTGGGTAATAATAATAATAATAATGGAGGTAAGTATAATTGAGTATGCTGCACTCTTGCCAATGCTCCTAGGTGGTGGGGAGGTATGGCGTTGAAGGTTGGAGACGATGTCCTTGAAGTAATGTCAATATTAAAGAGGAAGGCATTCAGACTGGCGGTCTTTGATTGATTGATTGAGTTTGAGCACATGAACAAAGCAACGATGATGTATAAAGGAAAAGTCGTAACATTAAAATGAAACCTTAAGAAGGATCTTTAAAAGTGTTTTTGAGAGAATGAAATTACGTCTCAATGACGTGAGCCACTGCTCATTGAAAAATGAGTAAGCTCCACTCGTGGATGCTCCTAAGAGGGGGGAGTTATTCAGTCTGAGGGTCAGAGAGAACGTTTTGGAAGCAGAAAGGTGAATAATGACGTATCAAGGACATCAGCCAATGCTCAATAATGAGTAAGCTGGACTCGTGGCAGCGCTCCTAGGTGGAGGAGTGATGTCGCTGAGCGTCTGAGATAATGTGAAATGGTGTTGAGTGAAATTGAAGTGTTTGTGAGAGAATGGAAGTACGTCTCAATGACGCGAGCCACTGCTGATTGAAAAATGAGTAAGCTCCACTCGTGGATGCTCCTAAGAGGGGGGAGCGATCCAGTCTGAGGGTCAGAGAGAACGTTTACGAAGCAGAAAGGTGAAGCAATGTTGGACTGGGGTAAGTCACTGATTGAGTCCGCAGCTCTGTATAATAAAAGAGTGTGCACTTGTACTGAATCGTTGGGCTTCCCGGAAAGACGGCTGAAAGTGTTTGTTGAAATGAAAAAGCGAATGTGGAAACAACAGAGCAGAACCTTGCTGTGACGAAGTGAAAGGTGAAGGGCGTATCAAAGACGTCAGCCAATGCTCAGTAATGAAGGTAAGTGAAACTGAGTAAGCTGGACTCGCGGCAGAACTCCTTGGTGGGGGAGTTGTGCTGCTGAGCGTCTGAGATAACGTCAGAGACGTTAAGGGAGAGGAAATAAGGGGGGAGGGAAATTTACGGATGGAGAGTCTTTAAGGAGAGAGAGAGATAGAGACGTTAAGGGAGAGGAAATAAGGGGGGAGGGAAATTTACGGATGGAGAGACTTTAAGGAGAGAGAGAGAGAGGAAAAAGGAGGGGAGGAGAAGGAGGGGGAGGAAAAAAAGGAGGGGAGGAGAAGGAGGGGAGGAAAAAAAGGAAAAAGGAGGGGAGGAGAAGGAGGAGGAGAAAAAAAGGAAAAAGGAGGGAGGAGAAGGAGGGGGAGAAAAAACCAGCTCGCGTCCATGTGCAAATTTTCAAAAAAAAAAAAAAAAAAGTCCACCAAAGTGGCAAAAAACAGAAAAAGTCTACGGACTTTCAGCGCCCAGTTTCGCTTACTCGATGCAAAGTTGCGACCTTTAATGATATGCGGTTGTACATTTCAGACGTACAGTAAATTATTAAAACACTCTTCAGCTGTAAGTGTACGCCCAGATATCCTTTTATATACCTAAAACTTACACATAGCGTAACTATTTAAAGCCTGTGACGCAGTGTTACCATGCGAAAACACCACAGGCGGATGGACAGATGGAAGTATAGTACTAGCACCTCGGAGCAGGTGACGCGTCGGTAACAAGCCAAAGTAGCACCGATTCATTTATGTATCTTTTTCGCAACAAACGGGTCCAGTGACGGTCAAAAGAGTGCTTATGCCGTCCAGATGACGAAACTGTAGTCTAAGCAACTATTAAAGCGAGATTTTTTGTGGGACACGACGAGAAAGATGGAAAAATGGCTCCCAGAGGCCCCTACTAGGCACGTACCCAACCTTGCACGTAGGCAATCTTGCGTTATTAAAAACAAGAACACGTGAATTACACATTGAAATATTCGTGGTACTTACAGTAAACATTTTTCATCCCTTCTAATCAAAAGGAGAAAACCTTTCTATTTTAAACTCTTTGAGTGCGCCTGAACTGGTCCCATTCTGCCACAACCCATAAAAGTTAAAAAAAAAAAAAAAAAAAAAAAAAAAAAAAAAAAACGCTCTGAAAAACGGATCCTTATCAAGTGAAACATTTCCAAGAAACGTTTGAGAAGGAAACTGCAACAAAAGTGACGGCGATGTCGAGAGGTATAGTACGAATATGAAATCTACCTTCTGAGGGTAGAAATCATCGCGCGGTAATGATTCTCAGGCAGCGAGAGAAAGAAGGAAGACTTATTCTTGTGATACCGAAGGGAAAGCACGGTTGGTTTTTAACGAAATCTTTCCGATGCATAAGTTTGACTGACGGCTGTGCTTAGAAAGGAGACGGATTTGAATGTTTTAATGTATAAACCTTGATCACGTGGAATTTAGTCTCGTATGTGGTTCGAGTTTAATATGAATAAGTTACATTTTCTTAATTATATACAGTCTAGTGACATGACGAATATTTAACGTTATCGATACGTATGTTTTGCACCGATGAATATTTCGTTAAATATTCATTGTAATCTCGGGTATATTAGAATATGAGCTATACTCTTAAAATTATTTGTTGAATTATCGTCTATTATTTCATTCATATTTAGTTAACCTTTTCTATTTAGTTGTGTTATACAAGCATTAATGTTTATACTTTTCAATTCTCAGAGGTCTTACTGCTAGGTCAAGGATTCTCTTACCACATAATATATATTCTAAATGTGTTAGTATTAGTTTTTGATAGATGATATTATCATTATCATTTCAATGTCAGTTTTTTATAGATTATTATTATTATTATTATTATTATTATTATTATTATTATTATTATTATTATTGCAAGACGCGCTACAACCCCAATTGAAAAGGCAGACTGCTACAAACACAAGACGTTGTGAACTTATCATTAATAATAGCGTAATACAAGCGATTATAACAAGAAGTTAGGTTGTGATAGATGCTAGAAAGCCAGAGCATATCAGGGAGTTTGGTTGTGCTCACAAACAGAATTCGAGAACCAGGAACTCACTATCACCTTCGGTAACATGCGAAAGACACTTATATCATTTTCACGGGACTTACTTACACTCACTCCGATTAAAGGACAGATTTCGTCATCGGTAGAATTGTGGAGGATAACGTAGTCATGACTCACAAACAATGTCCCTAATATATCAGTTTGTTGGTTTGTAATATGGATGAAGTTCTTGTTCAAAATGGCATGAAAAAGAGCGTAGTTTTTTTTTTTTTTTTTTTTTTCATGAGACATTCACGTCGCTTCTAGCACATATTTTAAGTGAGTTTTTTTATAATTCTCTCGAGCAAAAGGTTAAGTGGATTAATTATTATTATTATTATTATTATTATTATTATTATTATTATTATTATTATTATTATTATTATTATTATTATTATTATTATTATTATTATTATTATCAAAGGCTCCCATAGGACTGGCCCGAAGGATTAGACTGAAATGGCGTACTATGTCTAGGCCATAGGCCAAGCACTGGAACTAAATGATAAACGAAAAAATGAATCTTGAACTTAAACATACAAAAAGGCATATGCTTCCACGCTTAGAATCCACGAACGCATTAAATGAATTGACTCGCGTTTCCATCTGAACAATAAAAAGAAATAAAATAGGACAACTCAGACTAAGTTAATTGTTTAAGAGAGAGAGAGCGACATCTCATCAAGGGAAAGAGAATTGCTAGGGTGAGTTACTAACTGCAGCTTTCATTGAGACAAATGTGAGTCGTGACCATCTTTTATAGTGTAATTGTTTCACGGGTGTTCCACGACCTAAGCGATTATTGTGTCCCGTCGACATAGCTGTCCTTTTATTGCATTAGATTCCCTAAGCGGTGGTTTCGGCTTTTTGGACAGGTTGGGCCGGTTTCACTTGTTTATGGGTGGTTTCGTCTATTCGACCAGTTTGGCCTGTTTCACTTCTAAAGGGGTGGTTTCGGCTTGTTGGCCCTGGTTTGGCCGGTTTCACTTGTTAAGGCGACAAAGCAGCACTCTCTCTCTCTCTCTCTCTCTCTCTCTCTCTCTCTCTCTCTCTCTCTAAGAAGAAGAAGAACTTTAATATGAAGAGGTTCTCATTATTTCGAATATAAAACATTTCCATCATAGCTGAACATCTACTATATCAATTCCCGAAACATATGAAATTCCTTCACCCTACAAAGCCTTTCGTACAGTTAACTTATCTATGGTCGAGACTTTGCAATAATATTCGACGTTGCAAATTGTTATTATGATGTTTAATCCAATTGACAATAAACCCTGACCCCTGGTATTTGACCTTTGACGTAATCGATTGAGTGACTGGAACTTATGATGTAATTTTATTTCATAGTTTTGTAACGTATATTCGAAACTGCTGCTCTTTGTCGTGTTCAGTTCATTCTTAAACTTCTTATCTAGAAGCGAACTTTCTTTTTTTGTGCTACAACCACTGCTATAGTAGATTCACGTCAACCGTGCATCTGATGTCTAGGCCAGTCCCTTACGACGCTCCTGATTGGCTGCTGATAAGCCAATCACAGGGCTGGGAACTCTCAGTCTCTCTGGAGAGTTCACATAGTAGGCTAGGATGTATATTCCACCTCTCCTGGAGGGATACTTTTAACAGACGGATTCCCTAGGAGAGGTGGAACGCAGATTCCTGAGAGATGTGTGTTGGTATTGCTCCAGCCCGGTTTTTTGGACATACCGCTTGGAGCGCCTCAGTGGCGTGGTCGGTATGGTGTTGGCGTGCCACCTCGTTCGGCCGCTAAGTTAAGATTTCTCGCATCCATTGAGGTGTAGGAGATGTGTATTTCTGGCGATAGAAGTTCACTCTCGACGTGGTTCGGAAGTCGCGTAAAGCCGTTGGTCCCGTTGCTTAATAACCACTGGTTCCATGCAACGTAAAGACAAGGAGCTCTGGTGTACTTTGGGTGTGGAAAAATTAATTAAATTATTTTCAAGAAAATTCTATGATTAGTTTTTGAGATATAGCGTACCGATTTTTCCAGGGAAAGGTACCAGTAGCGTATTCCCGAACTGTAACAGAGTAGTGGCGCCCTTCCCTGAAAAAAACGGGAGGCCATATCTTAAAAACTAACCATAGAATCTTCTTGAAAATAACCCCATTCTGTTTCCCAAACCCAAAATACCATCATTGAAATTATTAAACTAACCTAGCTTAAACTAACCTACCTATGGGCATGGCAAAACACTGGGGCTGGTGCAATACCAGTATACATCTCGGGGTAAGTGCTACCCGACCTCAGGAGTCTGCTTGCAGAATTCCTAAGTGTTATTCTGGCTTCGTAAGTTATTATTTTTTAAAGCTACGTAAATGCTTTTGTTAGGTTTTTTTAAGTATAGTAAATGTTAATGAAGCTTCATAAATGATATTCAGTATTCGTTAATGTTTCTTTACTATTCATAAATGTTTGCAAGCATTGAAAATGTTGCTGAAGTTTTGTCAATGTTTTTCAAGTTTCGTAAATGTTGTTTGAAAAGTTAATTATATCTCTTGTCGTAACTTTTAATTCATCTTCGTAAATGTTTTTCAATCTTAGTAAAGGTTTTCCAAGAAATTTAGTTCTTATCGAAGCGTTCTGAATGTGTTTCAAACATCTTAAAAACATTATTCGCACTTCGACCATTTTTTAGTTAAGCTACGTGAATGGTAATATGTTTTCGTAAATGTTATTGAAGCCTTGTAAAGGTATTTTTTAATCTACTGAATGTTCTTAAATCATAAATGACTTTAAAGCTTCGATGTTATCATTTAGGCCTTGTGGATGTCTATCAAGATCCGTAAATATTATTAGTCTCACATATGTTATGAAAAACTAATTTAATTTTCTCTGAGTTTCGGAAACATTATTCGTTTGTGTAACTGACGCTTTGTCAATGTTATTATCCAACCTTCGTAAATTCACTAAGTCAATGTAATCAAACAAATCGTAAGAGATAACTTGTTCACGTAACAGGTACAGAAAGACCTCTCTCATTTTCTCTCTCTCTCTCTCTCTCTCTCTCTCTCTCTCTCTCTCTCTCTCTCTCTCTCTCTTTTATACATGCTTCGGCATCTAGAAAGTCCGGGTAAAACTAAAGGGGTGACAGAATAGAAATATCAGATGGCTGGCGTTCGTCTGGAGATTCTCTTAAGAGAAGCTACACAAAAAAACTGACATTATGTTCTCCAGAACAGAGAAAAGCTCAGTATTTTGTGATGTTTCGTTACAAAATCTAATCAACTGACGTAATGTTGACGTGGAAAGAAGGCAAGAACGCCCCTAATTGCTATAGACAACGAATTGTCCTGATATTTTAACGACAGATACGACATTAGATCAAAACCCGAAGGACCAGATAGACACCATCCCTGTTGGAACAAGAGTCTGAAATTTCTCTTGTAATTTCTACCCGGAGTCGTGCCACCTCTGATCAAATAATAACCCAAAATTCGTCCCATATGTCGATGGGATCCTCACAGGATTCGAAATGCCCTCTCTCTGGATAATGTGTCAAAACTTATTTCAGAAGAGTGTGAACGTTTCTTTCTGTAGTCAGCAGTTTTGAATTTTGAGATTTTTGTTATAATGCTTATCGAAGTGTATCGTGTGTTTCGCGATTTAAAAAAAAAAATGTCTTGAAGGCACAATAATGGGTTGTTAACTTTAGCTCTTGCCGGTTAGACTAGTGCGAAACGCTGGATTCCTCGAAGACGCTGAAATGAAAAAACAGACAGGATAGCTTACCAGTGCACCTTTGTGGTCAGTGACACCTTTCGAGGATCACGAGTTTCATGCGTGAAGCATGCATGCCTATTGTGTGCCAATAGGTGTGTGTGTGTGTGTGTGTGTGGTTCGTAACGAACAGAAAATGACATAAAATCTGAAGAACAATTGCAAAGGGGGGACTCACTGATTTTGATTAACAGAGTGTGGAACACGCCTGGAAGAGGTGTTGCAGATCCGTCGGACAAGGTAACGTAAGAGAGAACTTTGGAAAAGTTAACATTTGAAGTGACCATTACTTGTGTCTGGAGAAAGAAAAGTGGGCTGCGGCAAACATTTTTTATTGACTAACTTTAATATTTAAGTGATGTCATAATTATGATCTCTTTATTTCAAAAGGATTCGAAGTCACCAATGGTTTTATTCTCTGACTGGTTTTGACTATTAATAAACTATTAATGTGTGGACACTTAGGGGAAGAGGGGGTACTTACTTAAATATGATTTTGAGACGAATATGATTGTTTAACGTTTCTTTTGAGTCAGAGTTAATTGATTTTATTCCATTTTCATGTTAGTTAAATTTTGGGAAATAAAAAGTAAAAATATTTTTGTAACCACGGGAATTTATCTTTGCCTAGTTTGACTTACAGCCAACTCCAAAGAGGGTTTGCACCGGAACAAGGCCAAGGGTAGGTTAAGTTGCCAGTTAGAGGTTTTGTTTCATTTTGTTTAAACGAGTCTCATTTGACCTCAAAAATCCCTAATAGAAATGTGTTTTATATATCTTATTTATTGTATTTTTAATAAAAAGGGAATTTAGATAATGAAACAATATACAGGTCCCATGAAAATAGGATTTTATTGAAATCGTAGATAAATAAGCAGGAGCCTAGTTGACACTGACCTTTGTTATTTAGAATCTCCAGACGAACGCCAGCCATCTGTTATTGCTCTTCTGTCACTGCTTGGGCACCCCTTAGTCTATACCCCCTGAGTTTACCACCACATTATCGCATTTTTCTTAATAAACAAATAAGCAGCAGTATTCTCCCCATGACCAAATTCCTATGAGGTATTGAAGGGAAGGGGAACCGGGAGACGGATTTCCACCCTCGAGTCTCGATAGAAACCGCGCCTCGGAAGAGTTGCGATATAAGGTGGCATAATTCAGAAGTTGACCTGAGGTCATCTCTGAATTATCGTTCTCCTCTTCGTGAAGGACATCCACACAGGTGCCCTTACCTAAAGCCGTCTGTCATGAGATGGAGGTGTGTCTGAGAGGATAAGTGAGCGGGGAAAATGAGCAGTCAGTCAGTGTCTTGTTATTCGGAATGAAAAGTCACTCCTCATTTCACGACGACAATATTCGGGCCTTTGTGGGAGTTTTGATTTTGTTAAAATCGGGGATAGGATGATTCTGCAAAAGGATTTTCGACGCTTACTTGGGGAGTAAGCCTACAAACTACTCTGTTGTTGTTGTTGTTTTTGTTGAGGGGGTAGGAGAGGTCTATGAAAGAGCCTAAAAAGTTCTGAAAAGGGTATTTCGCGTCGAGTTCAAGATACAGGAATTTGAGGATAGGATATCTATGATTTTTTATTCGTTTGTTATGAGAAAATGTAAAAATTAAAATGCGTGCTTGTTAAACAGTACACAAGAATTATTTCTAATAAAATAAAGCGTATTTATTTTTATTTTCGTTTCTGAAACAATGCTCCATTTGACTGTCGACTTTAGCCCGCGCCCTCTATCAAGCTGGAGGTCGGATCACGCCTTTGGAATGTGTTTAAAAGATGGAAACTTTTTCAGTTAATGATCATTTATAATTACATTTACTTCCTATTAACCCGGAAAGGAACCTTCAGATTTACGAAGGTATCGGATACAGAAATTATTGCAACAAAGAGCGAGGTACCTGGTCCTCTGTAATACGTGTTACAAAAAAAGCTATGATTCTTTGAAGGAAGTATACCTTACTGGGATACCTAAAGATATGAGCAATTCCTACCGAAAGTAGAAAGCAAAAACAAACCTCCATCAGCCACATTCGTATTTCATCATTGCATGTCTGAACAGAAAATGAGTGATAAACCTTGAATGTTTATTCAGCTAAATGATCGCATTATTTTCCTGAGAGATTACCATGACTTATACCTTTCCAAGTACAAGAGGGTGGGGCTTGAATTCACTCCTGCCTTACCTGAACCTGACGTAGTAGAGTCGATCCAGATCATCAAAGGTGCAAGATTTCCACCCTTATGTAGCTCTCGCCTCCCTGAAACCAGCCCCACCTCGAGAAGATGCTAAGATATTTTTTTCGAACGTTCCTTGACACGGATGTGTGGTGGTAATATATTGCCGATTATTCTTGAACTATCATTCTTATCTACATGACTTTCACAACCGTTTTGCTGTTCATTATTCTTTATATAGTCTTCATGAGGCTACGTTTATCTGAATGAATTTTGATAGATACAGTGGCGGACCTAGAAATCTTTCATAAGGGTAGCTTCGAATTATTTTATATATGTAACTTGTACTCACATACGGTACATATGTAAATATCAATATTTATATACGCATGCATACACATATATATACATAATTGATATCATATGCACATAAATAATGTATGTACTGAGAGAGAGAGAGAGAGAGAGAGAGAGAGAGAGAGAGAGAGAGAGAGAGAGATTTTAATTAGGAAGACATGACATAAAGAAAAAACATATTATATGATTGTATTTTCAGTGTTTCTATCAATATTTAACTTGTGTGCAGTGAACATACTACATATTACCAAATTTTAATTACCACCGGGGGGCGGCACGTGACCGGGTGCCCCACAGCCTATACCCCCACCCCCACCCCCCTTAAATCCGCCGTAGATAGATGGGGAAATTAGAACTATAATCGAGATAGATTGTGGCTGCTAGAGAGGAATAAATTAACATTTATTTTGTGTATTATTATTCTTTTAGATCTCAAACCAGATTAAAGATTTATTTCGGAATAAACTCTACGTCAGAAGATTTATTCCTCAGATTGTTTATTATTATGGGTAGATTAATACACTGAAAAGCCCTTGGAATTTTTTTTTTTAAGTTTCAAATGACCTTTAAAGCGATGCCAGATATACACGCAATCAAATCCAATGAATAAATTGAAGAATCATTAGGCAACTCTTGCAGCTTGCTGATATGAGTAATACAATTTTCTTTTTGGAGAATTTTAATAAATAAGTCCCTTTTTTTATATTTTATCTCCTCAATATGGCATCCTGTTTACAAATTTTATGTCTTCACGATCATATCTAAAGTTCCTTAATATCTTATACAAGAAAAAAAAGATTATTAAATCACGTAAGATTTTTTTGGCATATTCTGCACGTAGATTAAGGACACCCTAAGGCCAAATCACTAACAGGATCTCCGTCCCTGCTTCCTTTTCTTTCTAGACTCGAACGAAATATTTATTATAAGAATAACGAATAAGAATAAAGCTTAAAACCTGTTTACCAAAAAGGACGAAGGCAGCTCTCGCCTTCAGCCCGCGATAGGGACACCTGCAGATTGCCAGGTAACGTTAATCATTCTCTAATTACTGGAAGGTGGGATCAGAGAGAGAGAGAGAGATTTCTAGGGCGTGCCAAGATCTGGATAAAAGGAGAATGAGAGAGAGAGAGGATTGGAAATGTTGAAAGATCTTTCAAGTTACGAAATATTAGTGTGAGCAAAAAGAGAGAGATTTGCCAAGGTACTCCAGCTGTAAGCAAGCCGAAAAGAGAGAGAGAGAGAGAGAGAGAGAGAGAGAGAGAGAGAGAGAGAGAGAGAGAGAGAGAGCTAATTTTGCTAGATCGAAGGAAAGGTACAAGTATTATCCTATTCAAACCATTTTTGGAACTGGTCTCTCTCTCGCTCTCTCTCTCTCTTTGTCCAGGATCTTGGCACGCCCTAGAAATATTCTCTCTCTCTCTCTCTCTCTCTCTCTCTCTCTCTCTCTCTCTCTCTCTCTCTCTCTCTCATACAAGGAAGAGTCATCTCCTTCACCTCACGGGATTCCCAAGACTAAGCAAATACCTCTCTATAACTCAAGATACAAAAGGTTGAGACTCATGGGTGATTAGCACTGCTGCCATATTTTCTTAAACTCGTTCAATCTTTTCAGGAAAAAGGGTGACAGTTGGGTAGATTTGGCAGATTTTTTTAGAGGCGCCGCCATTTCTTGCGTATAGATGATTCAGGGAAGTGGCCTCTAAGGGTCACAGTACAAAAGCAAAACACGGAGATCATAACATTAAGATACTTAGACCTTGCTCTACATTTTTCGAGTTGCTTGACGCAAAATTCAATTAATGTGTGTAATATATATATATATATATATATATTATATATATATATATATATATATATATATAATTTATTATACCCTTTTTTTATATATATAAGTACATACGTTAAACGTAATAATGCATACACATGGCATATATTACTTTTAAACGAAGTCACTGTGAATAAAAGCAAATAGCTGGACAGTACGCTCGTATATTTCCACTTTCGGGATTAACCTTAACCTCGTGGTTAATCCTGAAAATGTACCTTTTTGGATTAGGATTGAATACCTCCTTTGGCAAGATGGGAAACGTGTCAACACCGCTAACTGTAGGAAAGCCTCAACCTTTCGTAGCTAGAGTATATAGGCTTTCCATAGTTTGGACATTCTTCATGTTCTTTGGTTTCATTTTCGTATCGTTACTCGCTCTGTATTTTCATTTTATTTCGATCACTTCCATGGCCAGTAATCTCTCCCCTTCATTATTATTTACCGCCCTTTTAACGATATATCTTACTTTTGACCGACACAGCCTCACCCCCAGGCCGATCATGACAAAACCTTGACCTCTGCGTTGGGGAAAAGAGCTTCGCCTCTCAATACACAAGGAGCGATGAGTCGGCGAACCGCTTTATGAATTCCTAAGACTAAATCGGTGCTACTTTGGCCTGGTATCTACGCGTCACCTACTCCGAATTACTCATGGTCTTGGTATATTAAAACCTAGACCGTGCTAGTACTAAACATGGCAGAAGAGCCTCCTTGGGGCGTCGTGTTTAGTACTAGCCCCTCGGGGATCAAAGATATTGGTTATTGATATAATTCGTCGACCACACAATACAGAAATGGGTAAATATAATACTTGGATCCCCGAGGGGCTAGTACTAAACACGGTGTCCCAAGACAACTTCCGCCATGTTTAGTACTAGCACCTCTGGGATCAAAGTATTATACACACCCATTTCTATAGCTAGTGGTCATCAAATCATATTAATATAAAGATATCTTCGTGCGGCCGTCTACGTTACAATTACCATACGGTGTCTATATTCTTTTTTTTTTTTCATTTGTCCGTCCGCCTGTGGTGTTTGCGCATGGTAACACTGCTTCCCGGGCTGTAAATAATATCCTATTTCGAATATTAACGGTGTAATTCGCATACAGTAAATTATTAAAACACTTTTCAGCTGTAAGTGTACACCCAGATATCCTTTTATTTACCTAAAACTTACACATAGCGTAACTATTTAAAGCCCGGGACGCAGTGTTACCATGCGAAAACACCACAGGTTGAAAAAAAAAAAAACAGAGTATAGTACTAGCACCTCGGAGCAGGTGACGCGTCGGTAACAAGCCAAAGTAGCACCGATTCATTTATGTATCTTTTTCGCCACAAAAGGGTGCTTATGCCATCCAGATGACGAAACTGTAGTCTAAGCAACTATTAAAGTGGAAAAAATATTACGATAAGCGAGATTTTTCGTGGGACACGACGAGAAAGATGGAAAAATGGCTCCCAGAGGCCCCTACTAGGCACGTACCGCAACCTTGCACGTAGGCAATCTTGCGTAGAGGCTGCGCCCGAACCGGTTTTCTTTTCTTTTCTTTTTTTTTACGCGTTGTATATCATCCGCATGACTATGCATGGCACTGATAAGTGGGCTGTATATTTACAGATAGAGGCGGAGTTTAACTTTGGCTGGTCGCGGCCAATCGCTATAAGCAAAAAGAAAATGTTACCAATAGTGAATTCATGAATGCTTATTTCGTTATGTTCGTAAAACTTGAGATCTTTTACCTAATTACCAGTTTCGTCTGCGTACAAAAACGCACACACGCTCGCGCGCACACACATACAGACATAGTTCTAAACAGTGCATCGGGGGAGGAATAACAAGAGATGATAGAAGATTTGAATAGAGAAATGTAGGACTGAAAATGAATATGAATAAAACTAATATAATATTCAATGAAAATGCAGAGAGACAACAAATAAGGGTTATGAACGAACCTCTAGAGATTGTTAGTGAATATACGTACCTATGACAGACAGTAAGTGTTTCCCCAGGACATGTGTCCGAAATTAAAAGAAGGATAAGCATGGGATGGAGAGCTTTTGTTAAACAAAATGAGATTATGAAGAGTAAAATGCCACTTTCTCTAAAAAGAAAAGTATTTAATCAGATGGCCCTACCAGTATTAACTTATGCATCAGAAACTTGGAGCCTTACTAAAGCCTTAGAACATTAGCTAGTTACAACTCAAAGAGCTATGGAAAGGATAATGATGGGAATAACACCAAAAGACAGAAAAAGAGCAATATGGATACGAGAGCAAAATAAGGAGAGGATATTCTAACAAGTATGAAAAAGAAATGGATAATAATATAATGAGAATGCCAGTTAATAGATGGACGAAAACAATGATAGAATGGGTCCCTAGAGATGGCAAACGAAGCAGGGGAAGGAAGAGAAGACGATGGATTGACGAGCTAAAAAAATTTGTGGGTATAGACTGGCATGTACTATATATATATATATATATATATATATATATATATATATATATATATATATATATATATATATATATATATATATATGAATTTTTATCATTAAACTGCAAATGTCCTTTGATATCCAATTCGCTCTACTTCGGAATTAATATATTTTCATAATATGTGTTAACCAAAAAGGGAATTATTCAGTTGATAATAATTTCGTCCTATCGGTGAATTCGAACCAGCGCACATAGTCGGTAAAAATCATTGAAGTCCTGATTGCTCCTGCTTTGCGCTGGTTCGAATCCACGATGGTTCGAATCCACGAGAGGACGAAATTATTATCAACTAAAAAGTCCCCCTAAGGTTAATTTAATATGAAAATATAATAATTCCGAGTTAGAGCGAATTGGATATTAATGAACATTTGTAGCTTAATGTACATAAGTGAATCACGATGATTGTGATAAAATTCCTATATACATATAATATATATATATATATATATATATATATATATATAGTATATATATATATATATATATATATATAGTATGTATATATCAGATAAACTTGTGCTCATTTAAGATCACGTTCACCTGGACTGAACAACCAGGTAAATTTCACCTATCGAGATAATGAGGGAGTCGTACCTTCAACCAATAATTTTATGCTAATGAATAAACATTATTTCAAAAAAATATGTTCAAGTCTTATATATTCTTGTTTGAGTTTAATTCTGACGCTCGGAAACTTTCCACGCATGCTCAGGTCAGCTTGAATTTTAGGCTGAATTTACGGAAAATCTCCATTTTCCTCAGAGGTCCTCTTCCCTGACCCTGACCAACGCCATCTTGAATCGAGACTCGCCAACCCGAGCCCGAACAAGGCTAAAAGTCACCTTCGGTTCGTATCTCGCTGGAAAGTCTATTATTATTATTTCGAAGTTCGCGCTCCGCCTTGTGTCCCGATAAGATCTCACCCGAAAAAGGAAACTGCGAACTATTTCGTTGGATTGTATTGCTGTTCACCTTTCTCAAAGTGTCTTTCTTGAGGTGTGAGAGCTGATCACTCCATTTGCCTTAAAGCAGAATTTTTGCCTTCGTATTTCAGTTCGTTCCGAGATCTAATATTGAACCGACAATATTCACAATAATAAACTTTTCAAGTTCTTCGGTGTAAAACCAAATAATTATTTCCGTTATTTACATTTCTATGAGTAAATTAAGACATATTGGTTTCTCATATAAATAAAAATGTAAATGTTCGTTTGTTCAAAATCTTAAAATGTTCGAAAGTTCTTCACCGATTGCTATGAAATTTTGACACAACGTTGCATTCAAATACACACGTGTTTTCATAATGGGATTTCATCCTACCTCACCCCCTCCCCCCCCCCACCACCCCTACTCCAAAGGGGGTGGGGGTGAGAACGATTCCCTGAAACAGAGCTGGTTCTGCCTGTGAAATGGGGCTACTTTTGCCCCCATAGACTTGGTTACTTTACGAATTTATTATACATAATTGAAAAGGGGGTTGACAGAGAGAATGAGAGGGAGAGAAAGTGAGAGAGAGTGGACGGGATGTTAGGAAGAAGAAAGAGGAAAAAGACAGGGAGAGAGAGAGAGAGAGAGAGAGAGAGACAGAGACAGAGACAGAGACAGAGAGAGAAGAGCGGGTGTTTGGGAGGAAAGAGAGAGAGAGAGAGAGAGAGAGCTGTGAGAAGAAAGAGGAAAAGAGACAGTGATTGTTGGAGAGAGAAAGAGAGAGTAAGAGAAAGGAGTGAGAGGGAGAGGAAGAGAGAGAGAGAGAGTAGAGGTGGCGTTAGGTTGGAGAAAGATGGAAATAGTGAGTGAGAGAGAGAGAGAGAGACAGAGCAGAGTGTCTGTTTTGGAGGAGAGAGAGAGAGAGAGAGAGTTGGTATTAGTGAGAAGAAAGAGGGAGAGAGAGAGAGAGAGTGATGGTTGGAGAGAGTAAGGGAAAGGATCTTTCTCTTTTCTTTCTTTTCCATTTAACCAGACTGAGCCACAGCAACGCGTGGCCGGGTACAGCTACGTAGTTTGATTATAAAGACGTTAGAATATACTACGGATATGAATGCTTGTCATCTTTATTTTAAACTTGATGTTGGCATCAATTTAAAACTAAAGACACTTTCTGTGAAAATTATTAGTGGTCTTAATTGTGAGAGAACTGATTATAGTAGTTTTATTCACTTGGTAATTAAGTATGCAGTCAAAATTGGATTGATTCTATAGACGTACTTCTCGAGGTCAGGTCGGCAACGTGACCTCTCTGTGATTATGGGACCTGGGTTTGTTTCCCGGTACCGGACATCACAATTTCTTCTTCATATTTCTTTGAACTTGGATCTTCAGGTTTTGTAGTGACAAGCGTATCCAAAAAAGAGCAAAGAATTCAAGAAGTGAAGATGACATTGTGGCTATTAATGTATGTATATTTATACATACGTATATATATACATATTTATATATAATATATATAGATAAATATATATTTATAAATATATATTTATCAAAATGAAAATTATCTCATTTTGCATCTTTGCGCATTTTAGTTTTCTGTACAAGAAAACTATTGTTCCGGCATTGTCTGTCAGTCCGTCTGTCAGCACTCAGTTCTAAACAAAACAACTAAGGTTTGAGGCCTGCAAATTGGTATTGGTATATGCAAATTGATCATACACCCTCCAACCATCAAATATTCCAATTTGCAACCCTCTAGCCTCCGTAACTTTTATTCTATTTAAGGTTAAAGTTAACCATGGATCGTGCATCTGGCAACGCTCTCAGGAATTTATTTCTGGTGATAGAAATTCATTTTTGATATAGTGTGGTTCGGATCTCACAATAAGCTGTAGGTCCCGCTGCTAGGTGACCAATTGGTTCCTAGCCACGTAAAAATGTCGAATCCTTCGGGCCAGCCCTAGGAGAGCTGTTAATCAGCTCAGTGATCTGGAAAAACTAAGTATTACTTAGCTTAACTGGAGCCATGGGACGTATCCTTAGTCTACCGCGTCTAGTGAGCAAATGAAGAGAGCTCCCGGTCATAATTGACGGTTTTATATACTATACTCTGTTTTTTTCCATCTGCCCATCTGCCTGTGGTGTTTGCGCATGGTAACACTGCGTCCCGGGCTTTAAATAATATCCTATTTCGAATATTAACGGTGTAATTTGCATACAGTAAATTATTAAAACACTTTTCAGTTGCAAATGTACACCCAGATATCCTTTCATTTACCTAAAACTTACACATAGCGTAACTATTTAAAGCCCGGGACGCAGTGTTACCATGCGAAAACACCACAGGAAGAGGGACAGATGGAAAAATCAGATAGTATTGTACGTTGCACATAAACTCGATTGTGTTTATTTTTTTTTTCTTTTTTACTTCTATTTTCCAGCGAGTTCATAAAGTTTGATATAGTATGATTCATTCAGTATCAGCGAGTCGTTTAGCATAAGTGAGCACGAATGAATATATTATTTTAACGTTCGTTTATCGTGATAAAACAACAGCGTATGTGAAATCGTAACACTGTACACGAGCCTAAAACTTTTAAAATAACTGGAAAGAAAAATATAGCGAAAGGAACAGTATCTAACCCGAGGGTAGACAAGCAGAAATAGCGTTTTTGTTTTATTTTTTTCTTAAAAAAAAATACTGCAGAGATACTCAATGTTCTCTCTCGGCTAATGTTTTTAGTTTGCAATATAAAAAAATCTTCAAGCGTAGGGTAAATACCTTTTTTGTAGTTTTCGGTCATTATCCGGCCAGCTTTTGACAATAGAAAGTCTAACAGGTACGGTGGAAAGTAGACCATTGCTTTATCAATTATATTTTGCGTTAAAATAACTCTATTTAATACCGAAATGATATAGCTTTATAATATTTATTAAAATTTTAATGAAACGTGTTAAAATTACCTTAAATAAAAGATCTATATGTCACCCCAAAAATGTCTCATTGATTATATTTAGCAGTCAAGTAGCTCGATTTACAATTAAAATAATATGATTGAATTATAATTAGTACCTTTTATCGATGAAACATGTTAAATTCCGTTATTAACAACCCATAAATAGGTAAAACAAGCTATCATATATGCGCGATACACCTTTACCATACTTAATATTAACACGTACGGTAGAAAACAGTTAATTCGCCAAAATTGCTTTATTAATTACATTGTACAACTCCTCAATTTTATATTGAAATTATCTATGTAAGTTTTTAATTAAATCTACATTGATTCTAAATCTCTCTCAGGGAGTTTCCTTCCTCCCCCTCCTTTCCTCCTCCCTCCCTCCCTCCCTCCCTCCCTCCCTCGATCCGATGGAAGGATCTTGACCCTTCCCCTCTAAATCTCTCTAGGGAGTCCTCCTCCCCCTCCTCCTTCCTCGGTCTCTCTCAGGGAGTTCCTCCCTCCTCCTTCCTCCTCCCTCCCTCCCTCCCTCCCCCTCCTTCGATGGAAGGATCTTGACCCTTCCCCCTCTAAATCGGTATTAGATCCTTCGTCTTCAATTCTCTAATCTCGGTATTAGATCCTTCCTCATGTATGACGATTAGGCCTAATACTATGACTAGTATCTTTCTGGCCTTCGCATCGGCTGCTCCCTTCGTTGTTTAATCCTTTCCAGGTGTTTATTCTTCTACTTCTTCTTCTTCTTCTTTTACTACTTCTTCTTCTTCTTCACAAAACTGAAAAATCCAGAGTCTACATTCGTTGCCTTTTTTAATGATACTCTCTCTCTCTCTCTCTCTCTCTCTCTCTCTCTCTCTCTCTCTATCATTTTTCGACAAATTTCGACAAAATCATCGAAAAGCGTCGGCCGACAGAATTTCGACCAAATCGTCGAAAAGCGTCTAAAAATCGCCGAAATATGTCGAAAATTTATATATGTATATGGAGAGAGACACAGACAGACAAACAGACAGAAAGACAGACGGACAGAGAGAGAGAGAGAGAGAGAGAGAGAGAGAGAGACGGATCACTACTTCCAGACCGTTGAAGGAGAAGTCACGTGGGTGGTCGCCATGGCAACCAGGAGGCCTCTGGTGATCACGTGATAGACTTTCTTTCTCTCTTTCCTCTAAATTAATCTTTAGTCCCTCCTGTAATACACAGTCATTCGTTTTCTATGATGTACGTTATATTCGTATGTAAGTGGTCTATATATATATATATATATAATATATATATATATATATATATATATATATATATATATATATACATATATATATATATATATATATATATATATATATATATATATATATATAATATATATGTGTGTGTGTGTGTGTGTGTGTGTATGTATACATATAAAAATGTACATATGTACGTGAACACGTATGGATTTCATTAGCTAAAACCGAATTGACTTGTTAGTGAAAACAATCTAGGCTAGTCAAAGCAAGCGGGTTATACACCCACAGGTCGGTGGGTGAAGGACCCTACCAGACACCCCCTCCCTTCGCCCGGTTTTCAGTTTTCTTCCAATATTCAAAACTCGCGCATATCTCCTTCAGAGGACGTAGAGGGAGATACTTGGCGTGGGGGGGCGGGGGGCCTGGGGGAGCTTGGTCAAGGAACGCCAAGATAAGTCCCTTACCAAACAACCCCACTCCCCCCACCAACACAGGCTTGAACATGTACTAAATCTCTCTCTCTCTCTCTCCTTCTCTCTCTCTCTCTCTCTCTCTCTCTCTCTCTCAGCCAGGTTTCATTTAAATACGAAAGAGTTGTATATTTATAACGAACTCATTCTTTTTATTTCATATTATATTATATATTTTTGTATTCACGATTTATTAATCCTTTTGTCTTGACAA
>NC_061098.1:40932596-40962596 GCF_015104395.2 Macrobrachium nipponense
GTAATATATGCCATGTGTATGCATTATTACGTTTTAACGTATGTACTTATATATATAGGTATATATATATATATATATATATATATATATATATATATATATACACACATTAATTGAATTTTGCGTCAAGCAACTCGAAAAATGTAGAGCAAGGTCTAAGTATCTTAATGTTTTGATCTCCGTGTTTTGCTTTGTACTGTGTGACCCTTAGAGGCCACTTCCCTGAATCATCTATACGCAAGAAAATGGCGGAGCCTCTAAAAAAATCTGCCAAATCTACCCAACTGTCACCTTTTTCCTGAAAAGTTTGAACGAGCTTAAGAAAATATGGCAGCAGTGCTAATCACCCTTGAGTCTCAACCTTTTGTATCTTGAGTTATAGAGAGGTATTTGCTTAGTCTTGGGAATCCCGTGAGGTGAAGGAGATGACTCTTCCTTGTATGAGAGAGAGAGAGAGAGAGAGAGAGAGAGAGAGAGAGAGAGAGAGAGAGAGAGAGAGAGAATATTTCTAGGGCGTGCCAAGATCCTGGACAAAGAGAGAGAGAGAGCGGAGAGAGAGACCAGTTCCAAAAATGGTTTGAATAGGATAATACTTGTACCTTTCCTTCGATCTAGCAAAATTAGCTCTCTCTCTCTCTCTCTCTCCTCTCTCTCTCTCTCTCTCTCTCTCTCTCTCTCTCTCTTTTGGCTTGCTTACAGCTGGAGTACCTTGGCAAATCTCTCTCTTTTTGCTCACACTAATATTTCGTAACTTGAAAGATCTTTCAACATTTCCAATCCTCTCTCTCTCTCATTCTCCTTTTATCCAGATCTTGGCACGCCCTAGAAATCTCTCTCTCTCTCTCTGATCCACCTTCCAGTAATTAGAGAATGATTAACGTACCTTGCAATCTGCAGGTGTCCCTATCGCGGGCTGAAGGCGAGAGCTGTCTTCGTCCTTTTTGGTAAACAGGTTTTAAGCTTTATTCTTATTCGTTATTCTTATAATAAATATTTCGTTCGAGTCGCTCTAGAAAGAAAAGGAAGCAGGGACGGAGATCCTGTTAGTGATTTGGCCTTAGGGGGTCCTTAATCTACGTGCAGAATATGCCAAAAAATCTTACGTGATTTAATTAATCTTTTTTCTTGTATAAGTTATTAAGGAAACTTTAGATATGATCGTGAAGACATAAAATTTGTAAACAGGATGCCATATTGAGGAGATAAATATAAAAAAGGGACTTATTTATTAAAATTCTCAAAAAAAAAAAAATATATATTACTCATAGCAGCAAGCTGCAAGAGTTGCCAAATGATTCTTCAATTTATTCATTGGATTTAATTGCGTGTATATCTGGCATCGCTTTAAAGGTCATTTGAAACTTAAAAAAAAAATCCAAAGGGCTTTTCAGTGTATTAATCTACCCATAATAATAAACAATCTGAGGAATAAATCTTCTGACGTAGAGTTTATTCCGAAATAAATCTTTAATCTGGTTTGAGATCTAAAAGAATATTATCACATAAATGTTAATTTATTCCGTGAAATCTGGCGAGATGAGTCCTCCTTTTTAGCTGCCACAATCTATCTCGATTGTAGTTCTAATTTCCCCATCTATCTACGGCGGATTTAAGGGGGTGGGGGTAGGGGTATAGGCTGTGGGGCACCCGGTCACGCGCAGTCCCCCGTGGGTAATTAAAATTGGTAATATGTAGTATACTCACTGCACACAAGTTAAATATTGATAGAAACACTGAAAATAAAAATCATATAATATGTTTTTTCTTTATGTCATGTCTTCCTAATTAAAATCTCTCTCTCTCTCTCTCTCGTCTCTCTCTCTCTCTCTCTCTCTCTCTCTCTCTCTAATATTTATGTGCATAGATTTAAATTATGTATCATATATGTGTATGCATGCGTATATAAATATTAATATCTACATATTACCATATGTGAATACAAGTTACATATAAAAAAAATTCGAAGCTACCCCTATGAAAGATTTCTAGGTCCGCCACTGTATCTATCAAAATTCATTCAGATAAACGTAGCCTCATGAAGACTATATAAAGAATAATGAACAGCAAAACGGTTGTGAAAGTCATGTAGATAAGAATGATAGTTCAAGAATAATCAGCAATATATTACCACCACACATCCGTGTCAAGGAACGTTCGAAAAAAATATCTTAGCATCTTCTCGAGGTGGGGCTGGTTTCAGGGAGGCGAGAGCTACATAAGGGTGGAAATCTTGCACCTTTGATGATCTGGATCGACTCTACTACGTCAGGTTCAGGTAAGGCAGGAGTGAATTCAAGCCCCACCCTCTTGTACTTGGAAAGGTATAAGTCATGGTAATCTCTCAGGAAAATAATGCGATCATTTAGCCGAATAAAGATTCAAGGTTTATCACTCATTTTCTGTCTAGACATGCAATGATGAAATACGAATGTGGCTGATGGAGGTTTGCTTTTTGCTTTCTACTTTCGGTAGGAATTGCTCATATCTTTAGGTATCCCAGTAAGATGTACTCCCTTCAAAGAATCATAGCTTTTTTTGTAACACGTATTACAGAGGACCAGGTACCTTTGCTGCAATAATTTCTGTATCCGATACCTTCGTAAATCCGAAGGTTCGTTTCCGGGTTAATAGGAAGTAAATGTAATTAAAAATGATCATTAACTGAAAAAGTTTCCGTCACTTAAACACATTCCAGAAGCGCTTCAGACTTCGGTTGTGTCGCATTGAATCGAGTAGAAGCAAACGTCGACAAGGCGTGATCCGACCTCCAGCTTACTAGGGGGCGCGGGCTAAAGTCGACAGTCAAATGGAGCATTGTTTCAGAAACGAAAATTAAAATAAATACGCTATATTTTATTAGAAATAATTCTTGTGTACTGTTTAACAAGCACGTATTTTAATTTTTACATTTTCATTCTAATAAATAAATCATAAATATCCTATCCTCAAATTCCTGTATCTTGAACTCGACGCGAAATACCTTTTTCAGACCTTTTTAGGCTCTTCCATAGACCTTTCCTACCCCCTCAACAACAACAACAACAACAAAGTCGTTTGTAGGCTTACTCCCCAAGTAAGCGTCGAAAATCCTTTTGCAGAATCATCCTATCCCCGATTTTAACAAGATCAAAACTCCCACCAACGCCCGAATATTGTCGTCGTGAAATGAGGAGTGACTTTTCATTCCGAATAACAAGACACTGACTGACTGCTCATTTTCCCCGCTCACTTATCCTCTCAGACACACCTCCATCTCATGACAGACGGCTTTAGGTAAGGGCACCTGTGTGGATGTCCTTCACGAAGAGGAGAACGATAATTCAGAGATGACCTCAGGTCAACTTCTGAATTATACCACCTTATATCGCAACTCTTCCGAGGCGCGGTTTCTATCGAGACTCGAGGGTGGAAATCCGTCTCCCAGTTCCCCTTCCCTTCAGTACCTCATAGGAATTTGGTCATGGGGAGAATACTGCTGCTTATTTGTTTATTAAGAAACTGCGATAATGTGGTGGTAAACTCAGGGGGTATAGACTAAGGGGTGCCCAAGCAGTGACAGAAGAGCAATAACAGATGGCTGGCGTTCGTCTGGAGATTCTATTGAGAGAAGCAACGCAAAAAAAAAAAGTGACTTATGTTCTCTAGAACAGAGAAAAGCTCAGTATTTTGTGATCGTTACAAAAGCTAATTATCTGACGTATTGCTGACGGACTGAAATAAAAAAACTTTCCTTGCTCCATAGAAAAATAAAGAAAATAATAAAAAGAACTGAAATTGAATCTCAGTAAATTTTCACACAAACATCCTAAGCAGACAAAGTCCTGTGACCCAGTTTTTTCATTCTCTGATGTCTGTATATTAATTTGCAGGAATGTAATTAACAAAAGGTCAGTGTCAACTAGGCTCCTGCTTATTTATCTACGATTTCAATAAAATCCTATCTTTCATGGGACCTGTATATTGTTTCATTATCTAAATTCCCGTTTTATTAAAAATATAATAAATAAGATATATAAAAACACAAAAGGACCTTACTCAGATGCTACCGTACCGATACATTTCTATTAGGGATTTTTGAGGTCAAATGAGACTCGTTTAAACAAAATGAAACAAAACCTCTAACTGGCAACTTAACCTACCCTTGGCCTTGTTCCGGTGCAAACCCTCTTTGGAGTTGGCTGTAAGTCAAACTAGGCAAAGATAAATTCCCGTGGTTACAAAAATATACTTTTTATTTCCCAAAATTAACTAACATGAAAATGGAATAAAATCAATTAACTCTTACTCAAAAGAAACGTTAAACTATCATATTCGTCTCAAAATCATATTTAAGTAAGTACCCCCTCTTCCCCTAAGTGTCCACACATTAATAGTTTATTAATAGTCAAAACCAGTCAGAGAATAAAACCATTGGTGACATCACTTAAATATTAAAGTTAGTCAATAAAAAAATGTTTGCCGCAGCTCACTTTTCTTTCTCCAGACACAAGTAATGGTCACTTCAATTGTTAACTTTTCCAAAGTTCTCTCTTACGTTACCTTGTCCGACAGATCTGCAACACCTCTTCCGGGCGTGTTCCACACTCTGTTAATCAAAATCAGTGAGTCCCCCCTTTGCAATTGTTCTTCAGATTTTATGTCATTTTCTGTTCGTTACGAACGCACACACACACACCTATTGGCACACAATAGGCATGCATGAAACTCGTGATCCTCGAAAGGTGTCACTGACCACAAAGGTGCACTGGTAAGCTATCCTGTCTGTTTTTTCATTTCAGCGTCTTCGAGGAATCCAGCGTTTCACACTTGTCTAACCGGCAAGAGCTAAAGTTAACAACCCATTATTGTGCCTTTAAGACATTTTTTTTTTAAATCGCGAAACACACGATACACTTCGATAAGAATTATAAGAAAAATCTCATCTTCAAAACTGCTGACTACAGAAAGAAACGTTCACACTCCTCTGAAATAAGTTTTGACACATTATCCAGAGAGAGGGCATTTCGAATCCTGTGAGGATCCCATCGACATATGGGACGAATTTTGGGTTATTATTTGATCAGAGGTGGAACGACTCAGGGTAAAAATGATAAGAGAAATTTCAGACCTTTGTTCCAACAGGGATGGTCTGTCTATCTGGTCCTTCAGGTTTTGATCTAATGTCGTATCTGTCGTTAAAATATAATGATAATTCGTTGTCTATAGCAATTAGAGGCGTTCTTGCCTTCTTTCACGTCAATATTACGTCAGTTAATTAGCTTTTGTAACGAAACATCACAAAATACTGAGCGTTTCTCTGTTCTGGAGAACTTAAGTAAGTTTTTTTGTGTAGCTTCTCTTAAGAGAATCTCCAGACGAACGCCAGCCATCTGATATTTCTATTCTGTCACCCCTTTAGTTTTACCCGGACTTTCTTGATGCCGAAGCATGTATAAGAGAGAGAGAGAGAGAGAGAGAGAGAGAGAGAGAGAGAGAGAGAGAGAGAGAGAGAGAGAGAGAGAGAGAGGTCTTTCTGTGCCTGTTACGGGAACAAGTTACCTCTGACGATTTGTTTGATTACATTGACTTACTCAGTGAATTTACGAAGGTTGGATAATAACATCGACAAAGCGTCAGTTACGCACACGAATAATGTTTCCGAAACTCAGAGAAAATTAAATTAGTTTTTCATAACATATGTGAGACACTAATAATATTTACGGATCTTGAAAGACACCCACGAAGCCTAAATAATAATAACGAAGCTTTAAAGTCATTTAAGAACATTTAGTAGATTAAAAAAACTTTTACAAGGCTTCAATAACATTTACAAAAACATATTACCATTCACGAAGCTTAACTAAAAAATGATCGAAGTGCGTATAATGTTTTTAAGATGTTTGAAACACATTCAGAACGCTTCGATAAGAACTAAATTGCTTGGAAAACCTTTACTAAGATTGAAAAACACTTACGAAGATGATTAAAAATTACAAGAGATATAATTAACTTTTCAAACAACATTTACGAAACTTGAAAAACATTGACAAAACTTCAGCAACATTTTCAATGCTTGCAAACATTTATGAAGACTAAAGAAACATTAACGAGTACTGAATATCATTTATGAAGCTTCAGTAACATTTACTATACTTAAAAAAAACGTAACAAAAGCATTTACGTAGCTTTAAAAAAATAATAACTTACGAAGCCAGAATAACACTTAGGAATTCTGCAAAGCAGACTCCTGAGGTCGGGTAGCACTTCCCCCGAGATGTATACTTGGTATTGCACCAGCCCCAGTGTTTTGCCATGCCCATAGGTAGGTTAGTTAAAGCTAGGTTAGGGTTTGATAATTTCAATGATGGTATTTTGGGTTTGGGAAACAGAATGGGATTATTTTCAAGAAGATTCTATGGTTAGTTTTTAAGATATGGCCTCCCGTTTTTTCAGGGAAGGGCGCCACTACTCTGTTACAGTTCGGAATACGCTACCGGCCCTTTCCTGGAAAAGCGGGACGCCATATCTAAAAAAAATAAATCATAGAATTTTCTTGAAAATAATTTAAGTAATTTTCCACACCCAAAGTACTCAAGAGTTCCTTGTCTTTACGTTGCATTCAACCAGTGGTTATTCAGCAACGGAACCAACGGCTTCACGTGACTTCCGAACCACGTCGAGAGTGAACTTCTATCGCCAGAAATACACATCTTGACCCCTCAATGGAATGCCGAGAATCGAACTAACGGCCAACAAGGTGGCACGCCAACACCATACCGACCACGCCAAGCGGTATGGCCAAATAACCGGGCTGGAGCAATACCAACACACATCTCTCAGGAATCTGTTGTTCCACCTCTCCTGAGGGATACGTCTTTTAAAAGTATCCCTCAGGAGAGGTGGAATATACATCCTACCTATGTGAACTCTCGAGAGAGACTGAGAGTTGCCAGCCCTGTGATTGGCTTATCAGCAGCCAATCAGGAGCGTCGTAAGGGAATGGCTTAGACATCAGATGCACGGTTGACGTGAATCTACTATAGCAGTGGTTGTAGCACAAAAAAAGAAAGTTCGCTTCTTGATAATGAAGTTTAAGAATGACTGAAACACGCCAAAGAGCAGCAGTTTCGAATATACGTTACAAACTATGAAATAAAATTACATCATAAGTTCCAGTCACTCAATCGATTACGTCAAAGGTCAAATACCAGGGGTCAGTGTTTATTGCCACTGGATTAAACATCATTATAGCAATTTGCAACGTCGAATATTATTGCAAGTCTAGACGTTCCGTTATGATGGAAATGTTTACATTCGAAATAATGAGAACCTCTTCATATTCGAGTTCTTCTTAGAGAGAGAGAGAGAGAGAGAGAAGAGAGAGAGAGAGAGAGAGAGAGAGAATAATGTATATGTGTATGCTTTGTCGCCTTAACAAGTGAAACCGGCCAAACCAGGGCCAACAAGCCGAAACCACTCCATTAGAAGTGAAACAGGCCAAACTGGGGTCGAATAGACGAAACCACCACTAAACAAGTGAAACCGGCCCAACCTAGTCCAAAAAGCCGAAACCACCGCTTAAGGGAATCTAATGCAATAAAAGGACAGCTATGTCGACGGGCACAATAATCGCTTAGGTCGTGGAACACCCGTGAAACAATTACACTACAAGATGGTCACGACTCACATTTGTCTCAATGAAAGCTACAGTAAGTAACTCACCCTCGCCATTCTCTTTCCCTTGATGAGATGTCGCTCTCTCTCTCTTAAACAATTAACTTAGTCTGATTTGTCCTATTTTATTTCTTTTTATTGTTCAGATGGAAACGCGAGTCAATTCATTTAATGCGTTCGTGGATTCTAAGCGTGGAAGCATATGCCTTTTTGTATGTTTAAGTTCAAGATTCATTTTTTCGTTTATCATTTAGTTCCAGTGCTTGGCCTATGGCCTAGACATAGTACGCCATTTCAGTCTAATCCTTCGGGCCAGTCCTATGGGAGCCGCTAATAATAATAATAATAATAATAATAATAATAATAATAATAATAATAATCATCATCATCATCATCAATCCACTTAACCTTTTGCTCGAGATAATGATATAAAAAAACTTACATAAAATATGTGCTAGAAGCGACGTGAATGTCTTATGAAAAAAAAAAAAAAAAAAAAAAACTACGCTCTTTTCCTGCTAGTTTGAACAAGAACTTCATCCATATTACAAACCAACAAAACTGATTATATTAAGACATTGTTTGTGAGTCATGACTACGTTATCCTCCACAATTCTACCGATTTGACGAAATCTGTCCTTTAATCGGAGTGAGTGTAAGTAAGTCCCGTGAAAATGATATAAGTGTCTTTCGCATGTTACCGAAGGTGATAGTGAGTTCCTGGTTCTCGAATTCTGTTTTGTGAGCACAACCAACTCCTGATATTGCTCTGGCTTTCTAGCATCTATCACAACCTAACTTCTTGTTATAATCGCTTGTATTACGCTATTATTAATGATAAGTTCACACGTCTTGTTGTTTGTAGCAGTTCTGCCTTTTCAATTGGGGTTGTAGCGCGTCTTGCAATAATAATAATAATAATAATATAATAATAATAATAATAATAATAATATATATAAAAACTGACATTGAAATGATAATGCTAATATCATCTATCAAAAACTAATAACAACACATTTAGAATATATATTATGTGGTAAGAGAATCCTTGACCTAGCAGAAGACCTCTGAGAATTGAAAAGTATAAACATTAATGCTTGTATAACACAACTAAATAGAAAAGGTTAACTAAATATGAATGAAATAATAGACGATAATTCAACAAATAATTTTAAGAGTATAGCTCATATTCTAATATACCGAGATTACAATGAATATTTACGAAATATTCATCGGTGCAAAACATACATATCGATAACGTAAAATATTCGTCATGTCACTTGACTATATAATTTTAAGAAAATGTAACTTATTCATATTAAACTCGAACTACATACGAGACTAAATTCCACGTGATCAAGGTTTATACATTAAAACATTCAAATCCGTCTCCTTTCTAAGCACAGCCGTCAGTCAAACTTATGCATCGGAAAGATTTCGTTAAAAACCAACCGTGCTTTCCCTTCGGTATCACAAGAATAAGTCTTCCTTCTTTCTCTCGCTGCCTGAGAATCATTACCGCGCGATGTCTTCTACCCTCAGAAGGTAGTTTCTATTCGTACTATACCTCGCATCGACATCGCCGTCACTTTTGTTGCAGTTTCCTTCTCAAACGTTTTCTTGGAAATGTTTCACTTGATAAGGATCCGTTTTTCAGAGCGTTTTTTTTTTTTTTTTAACTTTTATGGGTTGTGGCAGAATGGGACCAGTTCAGGCGCACTCAAAGAGTTTAAAATAGAAAGGTTTTCTCCTTTTGATTAGAAGGGATGAAAAATGTTTACTGTAAGTACCACGAATATTTCAATGTGTAATTCACGTGTTCTTGTTTTTAATAACGAGATAATCAACACAAGCTGATCAGTAAGTATTGCTGCCCTTCCCTTTTAAAATGTCTCAATTATTAGTTTTCTGTTAAAAGAAAACTATTGTGGCGCTTCGTCCGTCCGTCATTTTTCTGTCAGCCCTCAGATCTTAAAAACTACTGAGGCTCGAGAGCTCCAAATTGGTATGTTTGATCATCCATCCACCAATCATCAAACATACCAATTTTCAGCATTCTACCCTCAGTAGTTCTGATCTATTCAAGGTTAAAGTTAGCCATGGATCGTGCATCTGGCAGCGCTTTCCGGAGCCATGGAGGACGCAACCTCACTCTACCGCATCTGGTGAGCAACTGAAGTGCTACAGGTCATGTGGGTTTTTTTTTATACAACATTATACGTTGTACAGAAAAAACTGTATAGAAAACTCGATTGCTCCGAAAAAAACTTGGGCGCATTTCTTACTAGTTGTTATGGAAAATGAAATGAATATATTATAAAAGTTTGAATACGGTTGCCCGACATCCCATTTAGATATCAGAAGAAGGAAAACAAAAACTCCAATTTCATTTGAATCCGCAATATTTCCGATATCTTATTTCGGAGAAGGGTTGGGGGGCGGGGGGAGGGGACACGAGACCTCTGAAATGAGCTGAGTCGCGGTCAATAACCTCGTGATTCGTCCAATCAGTGGCCTCTTTCATTGCTTATAATCCTCAGAATCCTCCGGCAATTGCTTTAATCACCGTCTCCCTGATTGGACCGACTTTCAATGATAAATAGATCTCCTCGTGGGACGAGTCGGTTATACACGTCCTCGACCAGCGACCTCAGGGTCTGATTCCTTGCCAACAAGGAATGAAGAGGAGGAATTTCTTTCTGGTGATGAGAAATTCATTTCTCGATGTGGTTCGGATCCCACAACAAGCTGTAGGTCCCGTTGCTAAGTAACCAATTGGTTCCCAGCCGCGTCGAAATATCTTGCCCCTTCAGGCCAGCCCTATAGACTGTTAATCAGCACAAGTGGTCTGGTTAAACTAAGATATAGTCATCTGTATTCTCCATAAATGAAACGCCTGTAATATTCCTAACAATGTCGAAAAGCATTCCTGGCCTGACTGTTGAATTCCAGGGAGCCAGATACTAAGACCCCTGGAGAATATTGATCCCAAAACGGGTGTAAAACGGAAGGCCAACTCATTAAGCTTGGAGATTACCTATCATAGTTTCCCCTCCCGAAAAAAATAACAGAAAACGAGTTAAATTTGATAGATATTATTCGGCCATTCATTTATTTAATCGTTGAAGAATTTTACTGCTGCATTTAATCTCCTGAATATGGCAGACTGACAAAGTATAATTTGCAATAAAAATATCACACGAGAGAAAGCGAGCTTACACGTTTTTTTTGAACAAAATGCAAAGAAATAGATCGTGTGTCTGTATTGGATCCACCTTGATCTACGCAGATATATAATAAAATTCAAATCATGAAAGTATTACAGCAAATGATTCCATTACTCGATGTAAAGTGTCTTTCAATTGACATGAAATATTTCAGTTTTCATTTGGGAAACGATTTACCTTAAGTTTTGCATGAAAAATTATGATTCGGGTATAAATATATATATATATATATATATATATATATATATATATATATATATATATATATATATATATATATATATATAGTATATATATATATATATATATATATATATATATATATATATATTACACAACTTCCATAAGAAATACAATTACAACTAAATCAGTCAGCACAGAGATATCATCATGTCACCACCAAATAAATATCTAATCAACAGAGAAAACACAGCATTAGCAAGACAAACATAACAGGGAAACTATGTTTAGGCGCTACGGGCGTAAATAACCAACATGACGAACACAAACAAACATATTGAAAGAATAATTCTGCAAGAAAAATGGTTGACATTTACTGCCTGGGTTGTGTATTTATATTCATAGAGAGAGAGAGAGAGAGAGAGAGAGAGAGAGAGAGAGAGAGAGAGAGAGAGAGAGAGAGAGAGAGAGATTTTAAACGCTCAACAGTCGACTGGGGTAATTTTTTTTTTCCCGAAAATCATTCGGCAATATTTGTCAACCGGAACACTTCTAGTATTGAATCTCTTCTCGACATTATATTATAATTAGTGAGCGTCTTTTTTCGTCTTTCTTCATATTCAACTTAAATGTTTAATTATTTGACGTTACAAAACTGAATGATAATTAATGAAAACATTCCATGGAAATGTTCAAGAACTGAAAAAAGTAAAAAAAAATAAAAAAGAATATTATTCAACGCGAAATACATTGTCAGTCCTTATTCCGCTCAAATATTTGACAACGACCATTTCCATGAGTTGATCATCCTCGCTTCATCTTCACTGGAGATTAAATCAGACATAAACCAATATCCGCCCAAAGTGACCGACATTTAATAGCCAACAGAAGACAGTACAAATGGAGTAAAAAAAAAAAGAGAGAGAGAGAGAGAGAGAGAGAGAGAGAGAGAGAGAGAGAGAGAGAGAGAGAGAGAGAGAAAAAGGCAGTACACTATTGACGAATAGTTGCAACGAACTCTTTGCAAAACAGCAGGTCGACACACTAAACGAAAATCTAAACAGCCTTTTCAGCTTTTGTCAACTGAGTCAGAACCGGGAAGAATGAATGTCCCAAAAACGGCTCCCACCTTATTTGCCCAATCCTGATTGGCTGTGATAAGCCAGTCACAAGGCTGGAAACTTTCACTCTCTCGACAGACTGAGAGTTTCCAGCCCTTGTGATTCTGGCTTATCAAACAGCCAATCAGGAAATGTCGTAAGGGACTGGTGTAACTACTATAGTAGATTCACATCAACCCCCAGTTTTTTTGCCATGGCCCTAGGTTAGGTTAAGTTAGGTTAGGTTAGGTTAATTCAACGAAATAAACAGCAAGCAATTTAGGTGTGGGGAACATAATCAGGCTATTTTTAAGAAGATTCTTCGGTTAGTTGTTAAAATATGGCCTCCCGCTTTTTTTCACGGAAGGTCTCAGTATTCTGTTACAGTTTGGGAATATGCAGCCACTAAGACCTGAAGTCAAGAACCACCACTAAAGATTCTCCTGTGGAAGAAGATAAAAACCTCTCTGCCAAAAGTCTTAGATGTCAAGTGATGTGGAAGAACGAGAAGATAGTCGTGACTTTGAATTCGTGTCCAAGATGTGTATCAGGAGACGAAGAAATCGCCATTGTCTTCCAAAGATCATTGAAATGGAATCCTGCGCTGATATGGATAAACCTTTGAGTCAGGATAGAATTGAAAAGGCGATGCTATATTTCAAGTGTTTTTTTTTTTTTTTTTTTTTTTAATTTAGCTCTAGAAATAATTGTGTTTTTAATATGTTTAGTTAGCTATATTTTATAAAAAAGGGAAGAATTTAATCTATCTTTTGGTCTCGACTTCTGCCTTCCGTCCTTTAGACCAGGTTTTGCTCATTTTCATTTTCCGTTCGAGGTCTTGTTTTAGAGACTAACTGACAATTTGAGTAACTTACAACAGACCTTACAGCTCGTTCGGGTTGCCCCAGGTCCCTCAGTGTGAGGCACCCCTAATGTCTACCAGAGAATTGCTAATGCGTCTTCCGGTATATTTTGCATCATTCCAATCTTGGATGGTCTGGGATGCAGCTTAGATATTTGTCGAGCTTATAAACACATCTACGCTCACTCCTGATATGTTCCTCAGATGAGCTGGCAACGCATTGAAGAGAGAGAGAGAGAGAGAGAGAGAGAGAGAGAGAGAGAGAGAGAGAGAGAGAGAGCTTACCTTACCTTACAGACCTTACAGCAGAGAGTTGCTAGTGCATCTTCCGGTAATATTTTGCATCTTTCCAATCTTGGATGGTCCGGGATGCAGCTTAGATATTTGTCGAGCTTATTCTTAAACACATCTACGCTCACTCCCGATATGTTCCTCAGGTGAGCTAAGGTAAAATGGACACCTTTTTTCAAAGAAAGAGCACATGAAAATGCTTAGGTCCTTGAAAGAACAAGAAAATATTATAATATATTAACATTGAACAAGACTACGTTAACAAGGTCATAACAATACTTTCTGATACTTCTAAATTCAAATATTTAGGTGAACCAGCTAGAAATCTTTAAACGAAAAGATAAAATTAATACTTTCTTGAGGAAACTAAAAAAATCAGATGATCATAACGGAAGAAACTCATAAGAAACTTTTTGTCACAGGATCATCCTTTAGCGTTTTATTATACGGCCTCCCTCAAATTCACAAAGATAGCTGTCCCATCCGAACAATTATTGTTTCTACTAATAATAGCCCAACATACAATCTCTCTAAATACATTGTTACTCTTGTTTTCGTATAGGACTTAGATCACTATATGGTTAGTCTCGATGTAGACTCTTTATTTACCAGTGTACCCTTAGAAGGGACAATTAACATTGAGACAGAATTTTTCAAAACTCTGATGACGCATTCCACGTTTTTGATAGAAATTTGTTTTAGCAATTATTGGAACTTGCCGTGTAAGATTCCGCTCACGTTTTAATGGTCTTCTGTACTCGCAGGTCGAGGGCGTGGCCATGGGGCGCCCTTTAGCCCCTATTTTTGACAATGTGTTTATGGATTCCTTAGAGAAAACATTTTCAACTGAATGCCCAAGTTCTTTTAAACCAACCTTTTACAAGAGATATGTAGAGGACACTTTTATTTTACTTTGACATTCAAAACAGGGTAATGCTTTTTTGGAGTTCATGAATACCCAGCACAGTAACATAAACTTCACTACAGAAACTGAGAAAGATAAATACTTACCTTTCTTAGATATAGAGATAATCAGAGATAATAATAAGTTTAATACTTCTGTCAATAGGAAACACACCTTCACAGGAATGGGGAACAATTTTCATAGTTCGTGCTTCATCAATTTTAAACTATAAATGCCACTTCCACTTTGGTCTTCAGAGCACTTGGGTAATATGCTTCGAAGTCATTCCACTCTGAAATTGAATCCTTACAAGATTATTTTTTAGCTAACTCGTGCCTTACGTTTGATTGTTTTTTTTTGTGTGTGTGTTTTGACGTTGCATGGAACCCGTGTTTATTCAGCAACGGGACCAACGGCTTTACGTGACTTCCGAACCACGTCGAGGGCGAACTTCTATCACCAGAAATACACATCTCTCACTCTTCAATGGAATGCCCAAGATCGAACTCGCGGACACTGAGGTGGCAGGCCTGTTAACATACCGACCACGCCACTGAGGCGCTCCTCGTACTCTACGGAGGTCTTTTATAAAATGGTAAATAAATGACTTAACCATAATCTTTACGAAAAATACCCTTTCCTTTGATGTACCAAAACTACCCATATACGCCAATATTTCATATTTTTTCGAAAATAAATTAGTAGACCGTATCAAGAACATAATTGAAAGAGATTTTGGAAGTCTCAAAGTTAATTCAATAACCATTAATCCTCTCAAAATAGGCCCACTCCTTAGCCATGAAGAGAAATTGCAACCGTTTATGCGATCCAATATTATTTACAAATTTACTTGCCCGTGTTCGATATTCTAAGTCATTTGGGAGTGAGCTACAGAACTGGCCAGAGGATAACCAACCCTGAATTTTCTAATATAAGGAATCATGCAGCTCACTGTAAAATTGAAATTAGCAAAAAATATTTTACGATAATTGACAATGGACAGCACTGCCAATATATAACGACACTTGAGTCTTTACATATCAAGCAGATCGTTCCTTCCTCAATTCTAGTCAATCCTCTGCTCAACGTTTCTTGGCGTAGTCGAGGTCCGGGTGCGAAGGAAGGTCCTCCTACAGCCATTCCTCTCTTATTCTTCGCCTTGCAAAGGTTAATATCCTTTTTTAATCTTGACTTTCGTCAATTTTAATGTCACCTTGTAAATAATTTTAGTTTTTTAGTTTTTAACAACTAGTTTTTATGAATGACATTAGTTTTTTTATATATTCCTCTTTAAATTAGAAAGTAAGCTTTTATTTTTACATTTTACAAATGTGAATTAGGTTATATTACAACACTGATGATGATATGTCAGGATGGAACACGAAACGTTTCTTAATAAACTCTTATTAATTTTTTGATATCTGTAAGTATATGTACATATATATTTCTTTCAATATCAGTAACGAAGGTTTATAGCTTCTACAGTTTCCAAAATCGCTCTGTAACAAACCCTTACAACCACCAATTGTCTTCACAACCATAAGAAAGTAAACGTCCCACTTCGCTGGCACAAGGGGTAATTACAAAGGCTATATAGATATCTCAGGCAATGTAGAAGGTATTATTATAAAGCTTCCCGAAGCGGTCTGAAATCTAGATAAACATCAGGAAAAAAAAAAAAAAAGAGAGTTACTTCACTTACCGCTATCTTCCCAGCGATTTCGTTTGCGACAAAGGCCTTCATAACACAACCCTTGACACTTGAGAAAGTCGAGCAATTCTGAAATTCCCCACCGTCCTAAATTAGATGTTTAGTTTTGTTTACATATGAGAGAGAGATGAGAGAGAGAGAGATGAGAGAGAGAGAGAAGAAGAGATGGGAGGAGAAAACGTGCACACGTACTGATGAAAACTCTCCAAAGAAAGCGGATCAATGAGAGAAAAGAGACGAAAGCAGAGGAGAACCCTAATGAGAAATGCCTCACAGTCTGTCGAACAGGAAAAGATATGATCTGGGATGGTGCTATCAGTGGACCTCATGTGGCGCACTGTAGGCATTACTTAAGGTTCTTTGCAGCGTGCCTACCTTAAGGTGAGTTTACACAAGGCTTCACCCCACGCTGCATGCATAAGACTCATCACGAACTCCTCCCAAATTCTTGTTAGCCCCGCCTACTGGATGCTCATTGGGCCGAGTTAGTGGTGTGGTGTGACTCTTGATGAGCAGTCCAGTAGGCGGGGCTAACAAGAATTTGGGAGGAGTTCGTGATGAGTCTTACGCATGCAGCATGAGGTGAAGCCTTGTGTAAACTCACCTTTAGCCTCCTAGCTGTTAACCCCTGCATTCACTTCACTGTACCTCCTTTCATATTCTGTTTCTTCATCTTACTTTCCACCTTCTCCTAACAATTGATTCTTAGTGCAACGGCTTTGAGGTTGTCCTCCTGTTACACCTTTTAGAACTTTTACTGTCGATTTCCTTTTTAGCGCTGAATGACCTCATAGGTCCCAGTGCCTTGCCTTTGGCCTGAAATTCTATATTCAATTCGACTCGATATGATCTGGAAGAAATTGGACCGGATAAATGAGAGGAAATGATTAGATGTCGAGAGAGATGGAAAAAGAGAATTTACTCGCGATTCTCAATTCCTGGAAATCAGGTCCAGATGTGCAGGAGGAGACGAACGAAATTGCCTCGAAATTTAATCTCTGCTAACCTGACGCCATTGTCTTGGAATGATTCATTGAAAGGGAATACTGCGCTGATATGGACAGCCTGTGAGTCAGTAGGAAATTGAAAGAGTTTGATATTTCAAGATGATTTTTTTTTGACAAAAATATTGAGAGAATAAAAGGTAGGAACTCACTCAAAATCTGAATTAGAATTTCGTGAAAAACAGACTTTTGCCAGCATCACGGTAAGAAGACACACAAACACACACACACACACACATATGATGGATGGAATTAATTTTGTGGCTGTTGAGCTGCAGCACCGTTTCCTTGTTTCTGTACTTGAATTGCCTCTTTATGTATCCCACTAGTTTCTGTGCCTTCTTTTCAGCTTTTATGTACTGTTTTGTGGATTTTAAGTCCTTGGTAATAAGGACGCCAAGGTCTTCCTCTTGTTCTACACTATTTATGTCATTCCCAAGCAACATGCAGCTGGCATGAGGGTTGCTTGTTCTTATTTGTAACACTTTAAACTTATCCAAGTTAAAAGGCATTTGCCATCTTTTTTACCACCCTCTTATTTTCATTAGATCTGGGTCTGCTGCATTTACACCTAGTTTGGTGTCATATGCAAATTTGGCTATCCTGCTAGTTAAGCCTACATCAATGTCATTAATGTACATCAAAAACAAGAGAGAGCCAAGGACAGAACCCTGAGGAACTCCGCTTGTTACATCTGCCCATTCGGATTCTTCACCATTTATTACGACTCTCTCTTTTCTATAAGTTAGCAAGTCTTCGATCTAGTCTGCTATTTCTTCTACAATTCCCAAAGCTCTACCTTTTGTCATTAGTTTCTTGTGTGGAACTTTGTCATAAATACCGAGCATGTAATGAAAAAACTCCAAGAGGTTTGATAGGCAGGATCTGTTTTGTTTGAAACCGTGTTGGCTGTTTAACAACAAGTTGTTTCTATCTATGTGATCTACAATTTGATCTGCAATTATGGACTCAAAAATCTTACAAGGGACCAACGTTAGACAGATTGGTCTATAATTTCCCGGCTCTTCTCAGGACCTTTTTCTTTTTTTTTATAAACTGGGGGCACATTACCTAGTTTCCATCCTATCGGTGCCTTTCTTTTTTCTGCACTTTTTCTGTAGACTTTATTTAGGTGAGAACTATTTCTCTTTTAGCTCTTTAATTTCTCCTTGACGAATCCCATCCAAGGCCAGGAGATTTGAAACTTGTTGGGTTTGTCTATTCTGTTTTTAATGTCCTCTTCTCCTCTTCTGTTAATATATTTATTCCAACGGCTCTATCCCTTCATAGTTAGAGAGAATTGGTTGCGATATGTAGAGTCTGTATAGGTATGAGAGAGAGAGAGAGAGAGAGTTACAAGGAGTTACAAGTTACAAGGATTAGGATGTCTCAAAAATTTGTTAGTCCATCCGAGGACACATCGTGTTCACTTATCTGTAGGAGCAGGTTTTTACTGTGCATTTTCAGTGTACTAATGATTTTGTCTAGCTCTCTTTTAAACTCTTCTACACTGTTGTTGTTTACAACTTCTGGTGGGAGAGAAGAGAGAGAAGAGAGATGAGGAGGAGAGAGAGAGAGAGAGAGAGAGACGAGAGAGAGAGGAGAGAGAGTCTGATATCGGGTAGCGTACAAACCACTGAGGTGTGCGAATCCTGCTGAAGGTAAATCAAAGGAAACTGAAAGAGAATAAAGAGAATATGAAATAAGAAGCAAAGAGGCGAAAGAGAGATAGAAACTTAAAAGCGTATTGATGAAAATGTCCAAAAGAAGGCAAACGAAAGAAAGAGAGAGGAAGAAATCGCCTTATGACGGACAGACTAAGCTCCTTATCTCACGTCCAAAGGATCAAATCGCATTCAACGACTGAGATAGAGTACTAAGTACTTTAAACAATCCCAAGGACCTACCGAAGAGGTGAAGGGATACGACAAAAACGGACACGGAATGAAACAGTTTGGGAGATAAGAATCCTAGTGAGGAATTGGAGGAAACTGGGGCCGAGAAATGGTGGGAAAGGATTAATAAAGGCAATAATGGACTTACTATACTGTTTTTTTCCATCTGTCCATCTGGCTGTGGTGTTTGCGCATGGTAACACTGCGTCCCGGGCTTTAAATAATATCCTATTTCGAATATTAACGGTGTAATTTGCATGCAGTAAATTATTGAAACACTTTTCAGTTGCAAATGTATACACAGATATCCTTTTATTACCTAAAACTTACACATAGTGAAACTATTTAAAGCCCGGGACGCAGTGTTACCATGCGAAAACACCACAGGCGGATGGACAGCTGGAAAAAAACCGAGTATAGAAAGGATAAAGTTAAGAACGAACATGTTAGAGGCACTCTCAAAATAGCACCAGCTTCCAACAAGGTGAGGGAAAGTAGACTGAGATGTGTATTGACATATAGAGAGACGAGAGGAAGACCACCCGATAAGGAAGGTGATGGAGATGTGACTACCACCAGGAGGGAGAAGGTTGGGTAGACCAAAATTGCGATGGATCGACTGTGTGAAGAGAGACAAGCGGGAGTTGGGATTGAGAGAGGAGGATGCACTGGACCGAAGGAGATGGAAGAGTGTGTTGGAAGAACCATCATTACACCGATCCCCAAATAGGGACAAGCTTGTGAGAGAAAGAAAAAAGAATGACTCGTTTGCAATGAAACGAGTAAATGAAAAATGCAGATCCACAGCGAGAGCCGCACGTCAGAGAAACCTAAAGAGAATGAAAACAAACACCAGGAAAGGGGTATCGAGAACAGAAGGGGGAATTACCAAACATATACAAATTAAACAATGAAAATGGAAGACAAAAGACCACTGAAATTAAGAAAAAATGAACCTAATGATTAAAATCAAGAGAAAGAAAGACAAACAAAAGAAACGCTCTCAGAACAGGATTCGGGCGAAACCTTCTGAAAGAAAAGATTGAATCAAATCTTTTTCGGAAAGACCAAATGCTGTGCTTGGAAAAATGTCAGCAAACAAGGCGTGATCCGACTCCAGCTTACTCGGGACGCCTGCGAGATTTCCCTTTACGCTTAAGTTGTAAACATTATATTCCTCACTTTTAACATGAATTAAAACGTGCTAAAATCTACGGTCAAATAGAGCGTTGTTTCATCAACGAAAATTAAAATAAATACGCCATATTTTATTATAAATAATTGCTCTGTACTGTTTAACATGCACATTATTTTTTACATTTTTCATTCTAATAAATGAATCATAAATATCCTATCCTAAAATTCCTGTTTCTTTTTTTAACTCAAAGCAAAACACCTTTTTTCAGACATTTTTAGTCTCTTCCATAGACTTCCTATCCCCCACCCCAACAACAACAACAAAGTAGTTTGAAGGCTTACTCCCTGAGTAAACGAAAATACAATGGAAATAAACCAATAAAAGGTGGGAAAGGGAGTATAAGAGCTCTTATGTGGACCACTGAACTCAGTCCAAACTGTTCTGCAGTTGCTGCAGGCAAATTTCTTGCATGCTTCAAAGCAACTGCTCATAAAATTGATAGTTATTTCACAGCAGCAAAAGCCTTAATTAACCATCTGTTTGTTTTGATAGTTTCATCCTTTCATTCTCTTGCGTTCCTTCAATTTAGAGATGTTCTGTTTGGTCATTTAGTCTAAAGGAGAATCTAAAAGTACTAATAAATCAATGAAAAAAATGAGCAGAATCGAGTAGGCGGTGATAGCCTGTCCTACACCGTTGTCAGACGCACCATTATGGCTAACTTTAACTTTAAATAAGATGAAAGCTACTGATGCTAGAGAGCTGAAATTTGGTGTATTTGATGATTGGTGGGTGGATGACCAACATAACAATTTGCAGCCCTCTAGCCTCGTTAGTTTTTAAGATCTGTGGGCGGAGAGAAAACAGGGCGGACGGACAGTAAAGGCCGGCACAATAATTTTATTTTACCAAAGAAAACTAAAAAAATCAAGACGAAAAGATTCAGCAACTGACCGGCCGTTCGCTGCGGGAGACAACTCACCCAACGCAGACTTAACATTTCAAAAGTACCACCAACAACTTGGCCGTCTGGGCGGCGATATAATCGAGGTGGGAACATCACAAGCGCCGATAACATCTCGCGACTGCGCCCAACCACAATAAATAAACCGAAGGTCCTGGCTGATCGCGGGCGGTCGCCTTTTCTGAATCTCAATCAGAGAGAGAGAGAGAGAGAGGAGAGAGAGAGGAGAGAGGAGAGAGAGAGGAGCGAGAGAGAGAGAGAAGAGAGGAATGAGAGGTTATGAGGAGAGATAGAGAGAGAGATGAGAAGAATCTGATCTTAAAAGGAGATTTGTTCGTCTTTTTACTCTCTTTGCGCTTGAAAATATTTATACAAGGTAGAGAACATTTTTAGCAGTTAAGACAGTATGAAACACACAAGATTCATTCTCTCTCTCTCTCTCTCTCTCTCTCTCTCTCTCTCTCTCTCTCTCTCTCAACATTGATTTCCGTCAATATATTCATCTAATTTATCTTCTTTCCATATTAAGCTTCAATATATATCTAGATTTTATCCGCATAATTTCCCTACCACAGATTTCAATAATGATGACTAAAGTAAAATACCTGTGTTCCTTGTTAAGATCCACCTGCAATATGAAGGTCCCTTCAATCATGCCAATGTTTCCCTTATCACATGTTTTCGAACAGTTTCCTCTGCCCAAACGTTCACAAATGCAACTGTCTATCTCGTGAGTCATTCTTTGCCCAAAATGCAGCTTCAAAAGTTATCCAGAATCAAGTCTCTTTTGCCGATGACCATCCTGGGTGGCTTATCTTGCCCTCAGGTTATCTTTGCCTTTATTGTAAACAAACATCCCTCCGAGTGGCCCAGATTTTGCGCTGATGATCTTTGTTCTGATTGGCGAATATATTTCGTCAAATAACTTGGGGGGGGTCTCTGGAGATGATTGATACACTAAAAATCATCATCTTCCAGTGTACCCAGATAAGAGTATTTTCAGTCTTCGATTTCCATACTGCATATTTTAGTACAACGAATACGATTCACTCTGCTGTCAACCTTTAGAGGTCTTCATCCACCGAGAATAAGTCTGATTGGTATTTGGAAAACAGAGGGGGAAGGACTCCATTGTCAATTAAATTCCCCTCCCACCCCTAAACTTTAATCAGAGTCGGCGAAGTCTTACTGGAAATGTGATTACTCTCTTCCACAAACTCGGGCCAATCGACGTGCATGGGAATTCGGATGAAAATCAAAAGTTGACATTTGTGTAGTTACGAAATGTGCTGCAGATCCTAAGGCATTATTATTATTACGAAGGAGTACCTCTTTTAGGGCATGTTATTAAAAACAATGGCTACAATATCTCACCTGCAGTAACCTACGGCAGGATAGATCGTGCTGGTATCTATGTTGGATGCTGCCGTACTATACGTAGCTGGTTCACTTAAGGTAGATTCTTGGATGAGCCCTATGCTTACGAGAAGTTTGTTTGGCGGCCGCTGATTGGCTGGTACCGGGAGGTAGGCAGCTTCCAGCCAATCAGCGGCTGCCAAACCAACGTCTCGTAGGCATAGGGCTCACCCAAGAATCTACTTAAGTGAACCAGCTATAGTAGGTTACTTCAGGTGAGATATTGTAGCCATAATGGGGGTGTATTCCATTTAGAACGGACCAGAAACCAAGTGAACCAGAGTTTTTCTAATATAAAGAACCATGCTTCCTTATGTAACGAAGTAAATAAAAAGCATTTCTCCATTACTGGTGGTACTAGCCATAGTGATTACCCAACTACCCTAGAGTCCTTATACATCAAACGGCTTGTTCCGTCTTTGAACTCTTTATTCATCTGGCGTCACTGAATTCGTGGGTTGTTTTGAAGTCTTGGTTATTCGTTCTTCCCCTTCTCCTTTGAATAGTCTGGTGAGAACTGGCTCTTGTTTACTGTACACTTTTTAAGTTATTAATTTTTCTGAAAAATTATTTTTCTCTCAAGTTTTTTCTAAAATAGTTTGTGTAAATTTTAACGATTTTTGTTTATGTTATATTTATAGATTGAAGATGCTCAGAGCACATCATGCGAAACGTTCCATCCTAATAAACTATGGCCAGTGTTTTTAATATATATATATACACACACATCAGCTAAAGTGACTGGTGCAGTAACCTATTCATGTTTGCTAGGACGATCATGGTCTACTGCCGATCAATATATAAATGATGTACATGTGTATATATTATATAAATAATGTGTGCATATACAATGCATATATATATATATAGTATATATATATATATATATATATATTATATATATATACACACACACACACACACACACACACACACACACACACACATATATATATATATTATATATATATATTATATATATATATATATTATATGTATGGTATGTATGATCAAGAAATCTGTATCCAATTATTTAGATTATCGATTAATTCATAAGTTTTTTATAGTCTTGGGTCTCGAATGTACCACGACATTACGAGAGAGAGAGAGAGAGAGAGAGGAGAGAGAGAGAGAGAGAGAGAGAGAGAGACTTAAATGCCTCAGGGAATGACGAAACACTTAACTGTTAATTCCTCACAACTCTGCCATTGCAGCTGCCAGTAAGAAAACTTAAAAAAAAACCGCTTGAAGTCTTTTGCATAAATTTGGACAGCCCTGTAATCAAGCTGTCACGTCAGTCTCATGCAGAATTGGCAGAGTTATTAATATATGTCTGTCTCATTTGCGTAGTTATTTCACTCCTCCACCTAGTAAAAACATGAGAGGAAACACCACACTCAAGTATCTCTCAATGTCTTTGTTTGTATCAGGACTGATAAGAGCTTTTGAAGTGATTGACTTCATTCCGACGGTTTTGGAACCTCCATGGAAGCTCTCTGGAAAAGTTGTCTTCTTTTTGAATTGAACTGAATATGGAATTAAGGCCAAAGGCCAAGCACTGGGACACATGAGGTCATATAGCGCTGAAAGGGAAATTACAGTAATCAATTGTTAGGAGAGAGCTGAGGAAATTAAGGTGGACGAGAGAATATAAGAGGAGGTACAGTAAAAGGAGCGAAAGGGGTTGCAGCTAGGGGCCGAAGGAACGCTGCAAGTACCAAAAGTAATGTCAATATATCAAGCGTTCGTTCCCAGATAGTCTGAAGATTTACGCAAAAACAGACCATTCCATAAAATGCCCCAATCTAAGACTATTAATGGATCAAACTGAAACAAATAAAGTTACGAAAATGGATGAATGTTCAGTTCTATTTGAACGCAACAAAACAAATATTGAGATACACGAACAGCCGGTCATTCCTAACACACCTTCAGGTCCACATTTTATTAATTTTTATGAAACGCAACGAAATCTATGACACGAATCGACTAACTTAAAATGAGCTCCACGGACGAATCTCTGTAGTGGAAGCAGATGCAACGTTGGAAAAAGGGATTCTGTAAATACAAGCTTTAGTTTCAGAATACCGAGATGATCAACTCCTGCGATCTTTCCAGCAATTCAGGTGACTCGTAGCATTGTCCAACTGCTATTCAGGGTGGATCCTTCACCGTCAGCCGGAAAATAATGTTTTGCAAGAAAGACTTTACGCAACACCACTCACAATATGAAGAATGATAAGTAACGAGCAAAAAAAAAAAAAAAAAAAAAAAAAAAAAAAAGACGCAAACGAGTTTCCTGTCTCAGCCGCGGCACATGAAACTCTCTATAGGATCTTTATGTTTTGTCTTTTGTAAATTGCAGATATACACTGGATTCTTGTTGTAAATCTCTTAAAGATGTCTCAGGAGGTAGAAAGACACAGCGCAATTTCCTGACTTCATTAACATAAAATATAATACAGTTTTGGAACATACAAGTTTAGTTCATATTAAGGGTTGTACGGCTATCATCTAATTGAGGTGAAGTGTAGTAATATATGACGATGTATCGACGTATGAAGCCTTTGTTACCCACGACTGGTAAGGCACACAACCGCACCCTCTGGATGCTCTCTGGATTCTCTCCTTCATCCCCTTCTGTCGACATTTCTCCAGAGAAATGTCTCCTTTTAGTAGGCAGTCCTTTCTGTTGCCGCCTTCTGGTACTTCCTCTTTGGTTGGCGACTAATGACGACGCTTCTATTGTACCACCCTTTTGGGCGGTAATTAATTCAAACACCTGCTTTGCTGGGCGTGATTAATGACGTCACCGGAAGTGTCTGGCTTCTGCTGGCAGGTCAAGGGTTGATCAGGAGCTTTATTATAGAGCAGCCAAATGCATTTTTTAATTGCCGTTAGGCCGATAAACAATTTCCGCTTGTTTGGGTTACTGTCACCAGTACGACAAACACGTCAGTTGCTTAACGCAGCTCTCTCTCTCTTTTATTCTTTTACTTTCTCTCTCTTATTCTCTTCTCTCTCTTTATATCTACCCTGTTTTCCTTACACTAATATTACATCTCAGCCGCGAACCCAAGAAACTATCGGCCATGATCCAGTGGTGCCCTTTGTTGTTGGTCCCTATAGCAGTGCCAGATGCACGATCATGGTAAATTTAACCTAAACAAATAGATTCAAACTACTGAGGCTAGGGAGGGCCTGCCAATTTGGGGGCATGTTTGAAGACTGGAGGGTGGATGATCAACATAGCATTTTGCAGCTCTCTAGCCTCAGTAGTTTGTAAGATCTAAGGGCGGCGGACAGACAAATAGTCACACCTCAATACTGTTCTTTGACAGAAAACTAAAAAACGAAAATGAAATATGAAAAACCAAGAGAAAATCTTCTCATTCCTTCTGGGTTTAACTAAAAGTTTCATTTGAGGAGGAAAGTGAAAACTTTCTGAAAGTCTGGACACGATTATTGGAAGAAATATTCACGATGGTTTGGACAACATTCGTGTAACCGTCATTAAACAAAGTTTTTCCTCGAGTTTAATAAACAATAAGATTCTTAAATGATTTCCTGTAAACATATAGATAAGAATTGTTTAGCCTTAATTAATTAATTTATTATTATCATTATCATTATCATTGTCATTATCAATTCTCATTATTCATTATCATTGATCATTATCATTATCATTATCATCATCATTATTATTATTATTATTATTATTATTATTAAGAAGACGAAATCTATTCTTATGGAATAGCCCACCAAAGGGGCCACTGACTTGAAATTCAAGCTTATAAAGAATGTTAAGCTTATAAAGAATATTAAGAATATTAGGAATCAGTAAGAGGATGTAAAGGGAAATATAGAAAAAAGATATACCACTTATTAATTAAAAAAATAATAATAAAAAAATAATTGAAGTGCGATAAGCATAAAACAAGACATATCTAAATTTCTCAGCTGAATAAGCCAATTCGAACTCCAATGAACCGAAGGGTTTTATCGAACAGGAAACGTTTGTACAAACCAATGAACTTCATCGCTTTTATGCAAGCGCGTACCCGCGTGACACAATAGACGCTCGTTAGGTGACAACTCGGTTAATTAGCAACAATTACGGACGCAGGCTAAAACAATGACGCCGTATTTTAAAAACGTAGTAATCAGATAACGCCCCAAAAATATACGGTCAGAAAAAAAGTTATTAGTTTGCTCATTTTTTTTATCCTGCTTTGCACTGCTTCTCATGCTGTTGAACTTTTTGGATTTGTTTTACAAATAAATTAAGTCTTCAATCGATGCGTCTTTGATATATTCTTATCTATTGATTGATTTATCAACATTTTTATCTTTTTTTAACAAGTGGTATTTCTCCCTTTTTATTATTTTTTACCTCTTCTTACTTCTTTCGAATGAACGTCATAATAGTCTTTGGAAACTTGAATTCCAAGTCAGCCCCTTTGGTGGGGTTCTTCCATAGGAATAGGTATAATCTTCTGAATAATAATAATAATAATAATAATAATAATAATAATAATAATAATAATAATAATAAAAACATCAAGAAGAAAGTATCACTCATTGATGTCGCAATACCATGGGACACCAGAGTTGAAGAGAAAGAAAGGGAAAAAAATGGATAAGTATCAAGACCTGAAAATAGAAATAAGAAGGATATGGGATATGCCAGTGGAAATTGTACCATAATCATAGGAACACTAGGTACGATCCAAGATCCCTGAAAAGGAATTTAGAAAAACTAGAGGCTGAAGTAGCTCCAGGACTCATGCAGAAGAGTGTGATCCTAGAAACGGCACACATAGTAAGAAAAGTGATGGACTCCTAAGGAGGCAGGATACAACCCGGAACCCCACACTATAAATACCACCCAGTCGAATTGGAGGACTGTGAATAGAGCACAAAAAAAAAAAAAAAAAAAAAAAAAAAAAAAAAAAAATCAGTCGAAATTTGGAGGACTGTGATAGAGCAAAAAAAAAAAAAAAAAAAAAAAAAAAATCAGCCCTAAGCAAGAAAAAACTTATGCTTATACATGGTAGATCTAAAAACCTTCCAAATAGAAAGTGGCAACCCTTTCCCGATTTTTCTTTTTTTTTTATAAACTTGCCTCAATTAATTATTGGTCTCCAGGTTTTTTTTTAAGAAAAGGAAAATGATGAATGACTTTCTATTCAACCGCTCCAAGATTTTTCGAAATATTTTCTTTAAATAGTTTCGAAATATTTAACCGATGCCTTTGCGCCCTTAGGTAGTTGCTCTCTTTCTCTCTGGACATATATGTATACTACGTTTACGTGTATATGTATATATGTATCATACATGTCTATATACATATATTATATAATATATATATATATATATATATATATATATATATATATATATATATATATATATATATATATAGAAAAACTTATCACATACACAATTCACAATTGTCCTATGCATTAGTACAATAACTGGATGGTGTCTAATGGAGTTATTTATTAAAAAATATACACGCTTCCGGCGTCAAACAGTCCTCATTATCATGTATCCTGTTTGTCCTTGAAAGATTGTAATTTTTTCAATAGATAACTCCACTACATTTATATATGATATACGTATATCTTTATGTAATTTTTCAATTTTTTCCGTAAAATTTAATATTATCAACATAATTTGATCAGATCCGCGGTATCTTTAAAACGCAGGGTTTATTTTCATGACAAATCACTTTACCCTTCTTCTCCAGGTCCACACGAATATTTTTTGAGATGAAATCACCTCAATTCTTCTTTCCAGGTCCACACGAATATTGTTTGAGATGAAATCACCTCGATTCTAAAAACTCAAACAGCACATATGGCGATTTGTGGCAACCATATAAATTCGGGGCTTCTCTGCCACAAGATCCCTCTTCAACAAAGCGATTCGCATCTGAAAATAAGTAACAAGAGCTCAAAGGCGCTTCGTGGTGTTCTTTCCACAGGTGTCCTTTGATGAGGCAACTTTTAAGCAGCGTTCGCTTCTCAAAAAAATGCCTTCAGTTCTCGTTGGGAACGGACTTTAAGGAAAGAAAGTGGCTCCGCGTTTATATTCCTTTTTTGAGTGTATAGGTAGAGGTTTGGAAAATGCATGGAGGGTCAATTAACGCGAATAAACGTTCTCTCTCTTTCTCTCTCTGAATTGCCGCGGACATGAATCCACTTAATTACACCAAATCACAGTAGCTGGGAAATCCAATCTTCACATACAAGATATGTGACACATGGAATAAACTTGCCACCAGAAGTTGTAAACAGCAACAGTATGGAAGAGTTTAAAAGAAACGCTAAACAAAATCATTAGAAGGACACTGTGAGTGAAACAGTACAACCTGCTCCTAGAGATAAGTGAGCACACGATGTTTCCTCTTAGGATGGTCTAACAAAGTCTTTTGAGACAATCCCAACCTTGTAACTCCGTGTAACTCCCTGTTTCTTGTCTTCCCGGTGACAGTGCAAGATAAAGCGCTCATGACAGACTGCTTTCTTCTCTGATCTGAGCTCAGTACTTGACCAGAGGTCACTCAAGACCACTCTGGTCTGACAGGGCATCTCTGGAGGTCGTCCTATATATACCCTTCTGATCAGGAAGCAACCCGGAACCCCACACTATAAAAACCATCCAGTCGTATAGGATGACTGTGATAGCCCAAAATATTAATAATAATAATAATAATAATAATAATAATAATAATAATAATAATAATAATAATAATAATAATAAAAGAAAATTACTATCAAAATAATAATAAAACGAAATATGGTATTTATCCCCATAAAACCCCTAATATAAAAAATAAAAAACTGTGAACAAAATCACTACAATCCACAAGCAAAAAATGATCGAAACATTTTAATAATCCGAAAAACAAATACTGCAGGCATCTCTAAGCAAGCTGTAACTACAAAAGTTCATAACTACATAAACGAAAGAAACAAAATTCATGAAATTATTTTTTATGGGACCACTGTTTCGTTACTGCAAAACTTAATTGATCCTAACAAACTGTGGATTGGGTCCATCACTTTTAACTTGCATACATTTGAATACATTAGTCTCATAATCTTTTGGGCAAAGTCGAAAATAAATAAATGCAGTATATATATATATATATATATATATATATATATATATATTATATTATATAATGTATTAAAATATTATTATATATATATATATATATATAAATAATAATATTATAGGAATATGTGTATATGTATTCACTACATCACATAGTATATACATTATGCACATTAGTGACCTATCCAGCACTGCCCGGGAAACACTGAATGACAGCCAATATATCTCTGTCTGTCTGTCTGTCTCTCTCACTTTTTCCATCTGTCCCCTCCCTAACACCCCCTCTATCTCTCTCTCTCTCAATCTCTCTCTCTCTCTCTCTCGCTCTCTCTCTCTCCTCAACACCACCTCTACTCTCTCTCTCTCTCTCTCTCTCTCTCTCTCCAACACCCACTAAACTCTCTCTCATTCTCTCTCTCTGTCAGCCCTTTCCCAACGGCGCCGCCCTTTGCAGTATTCTCTTCCAGAGAGTAAATCATAGGCACTCAGAAATCAAGGAGGATGAATTCGTAAAGTGACTAAGTCTAGGG
>NC_061098.1:40967596-40972596 GCF_015104395.2 Macrobrachium nipponense
CCATCAGCACTGAAACGGATATTGACAGTCAAATGGTTTGAAAGGTGTAACAGGGGAAAAGGAAAACGTCAAAGCAGTTGCGCTATGAAACAATTGTTAGGAGAGCGGTGGACAGCAAGATGGAAGAAAGAGAATATGAACGGAGGTACAGTAAAAAGGAATGGAAAGTTAGTTGCAGCTAGGGGCCGAAGGGCGACGCTGCAAACTGAATATTGTGTAATGCCTACATTGCACCGAATGAGGTGCAATGTAGATCCAGCTACAACAACAGAAACAATTAAAAAAAATGCGCATTAGTTTTCTCCGGCGCAATCGAGTTTTCTTTATGAGCTGCGGTCCATGAATTTCAGCCACGGCCCAGTCGTCCGGTCCTGTCATAGCGTTGCCAGATACACGATTAGAGCTATAAAATAAAAGCCACTAAGGTCTAAAGGGCTGCAAGGTTTGCTATTGTTTGATCAACATACCAATTGCAGCGCTCTAGCTCAGTAGTCTTTAAGATCTGAGGGCGGACGGGAAAAGTGCAGACGGACAGACAAATAGTCATCTCAATAGTTTTCCAGGAAAACTCATCTCAGTAGTTTTCCAGGAAACTCATCTTAATAGTTTTCCAGGAAACTCATTCCAATAGTTTTCCAGGAAACTCATCTCAATAGTTTTCCAGGAAACTCATCTCAATAGTTTTCCAGGAAAACTCATCTCAATAGTTTTCCAGGAAAACTCATCTCAATAGTTTTCCAGAAAACTCATCTCGATAGTTTTCCAGGAAACTAGCAAAGTTTTCCAGAATCATCACAGCTTTTGTCCTACAACGAACGACTGGAAGCTCTGGAATTCCAGCACCTTTTACCTCTGGGGAGAATTGCACGCTGTCGTGTTTGGTATGCATGGCGTTTCCTGGAAAGGGAAACAACAAGGGACGAGAGAGAGAGAGAGAGAGAGAGGAGAGAGAGAGAGAGAGAGAGAGAGAGAGAGAAAATTTATACAGAAATGGATCAAATATCTGTCTACGAAAGAGAGAGAGAGAGGAGAGATGGAGAGAGAGAGAGAGAGAGAGAGAGAGAGAGAGAGAGAGAGAATGTACATCAGCGAAGTATATATGTTCCTATGGGCAGCCAAATTTGAACCGTTTTCCAAAAAATAGTTTCTGAAAAATGTAACATCCACCTGTACACTGCAACTGTGGTACTACTGTTTTAAACACTCATGAAATCGCACACAAATGGAGACGCTCTTATATTCAACTATAAAACATTTTGAATATTATATTGGGAAGACTAGTACACAACCCCCCCCCCCTACAGTAAAGTAAAAACCATACGATATCCACTCAAATATACACAACGAAACATTCTGAAATGAAAATGTACCGGGTCCCGGGTTTAAATTCCGAATGACCCGGCCTCTACCGTAGCGCGATCACCTTCCCGAAAAAGTACTTTAACACGTCCCTGTAAACCCATTACGGACATTAGTCAAGAGCCAGCGTCCGTCGAAACAACACCTCGACTACTTTACTTCCTCTCGATGAAGTTTTTTTCTCCCAAGTCACAAAATTTAGGCCATCATTCCGATTTCGGGAAGGTGGTCGCGCCATGGCATAGGTGGCCGCCAGGTGGCCATTCGGTATTTAACCTACTTGGGTCCCTATTCAAGGAAAATAAATGAAATTTATGAACTCACAATAATCAAGATACACAACATATCCAGAGCATAAAAGTAATCTGCTTTATGGGAAATACGTCAGAAATAAGAGTTGCTGACGCATTTGAATGAGGTTTTCAATCATAAGTTGATGAACGGTTTTCTGCTGCCCAATGAGACGCCTGAACGCGACTCGGGTGTCGGAACATCAATATGAAACCTGAGTCTCTCTCGAGATTTCGAGTCATTATTCCCTACATATTTTCCCGTCTATTCCATTCACCACCTCTTCTTCAATTGCCCCCACTCCCCAACTCCCTTTTCCATGTTCTTTGGTGTTTTTCCTTTCTTTTTTAGTTTCCTGTAAAAGAAAACGACTGAGATGTTCGCCCTCAGATCTTGAAGGCTGCAAACCGGTACGTTGATCATCCACTTCCAATCATCAAACATAACAAATTGCAGCCCTCTAGCCCTCTGTCGTTTTATTATATTTAAAGTTAGAATAAGTTATGATCGTGCGTCTAGCACTGCTATATGTGCCAACACCACAGGCCATCACCGGGCTGTGGCTGAAAGCTTTTCATTATGGGACTAGGCTGTGGCTGTGTTTCATAGAGCATTACACGCTGTACAGAAAAACGCCATTGCATTTAAGAAAATTCATCGTATTTATTTTTGCCTTAACCTAATTACATTTCCTAATTTTCACATCGTTTTGAAATAAATAAATCCCCCAAGATATCGATCGGGAGTCGCCGCTCATTTTGTTTTTGTCTGGACCCAGTGAACGGCAAGAGTGCTCGAGTGGTAGGCACTACTAATCGCGAAGCTTTTTTTTTTTTAATTTTTTTTTTTTTTTTTTTAAATTATGCCCTTCCCCATTTCGTTATTTTTGTCATTTCTTCGGATAATCCGGAACTCATGTGAAGTCTAACATCTCTTCCTAAACCATTCGTGTTGATCTACCGTTTTTGTGCTGAGTTTTGAATTCGATAATCGCGGCGTTAGAAGTTATCACCGGATGTTGAAATGGAGTCAGAATTTCCCTTTTATTTGGTTATTGCTTTTCGACGAATCTTCATATTTGTTTATTACTGAAACTACTTATTTATTCCTCCTTATATATATATATATATATATATATATATATATATATATATATATATATATATATATATATATATATTTATATATGGGTAACCAAAAGTAAGTGGAATAGGGTTTGTGTTAAGGTTATACGGTTATACTAAAACGATGTTGTCATCTGCTGTTCACCTACTTTCGGCGTTCACCATAAATACATATATATATATATATATATATATATATATATATATATATATATATATATATATATATATATATATATATATATATATATACACACACACACACACACATATATATATATATATATATATATATATATATATATATATATATAAGGCACCAAGCAAAAAGGAAACTGTAATCTTCAACAATTGTTCTCTTAGGAAGAAAAGTCCTGAAAAAACAAATAAAGGCACCAGTTAACTTTGCTCTCCAGTCGGTAGATTGAAACAAAAGAAGTCCTACCACCACAAATTAAAACAAAAGTATGCCAAGAAATGACCAGTTCAGTGATAATCTTTGATTCGATTTCAAATTCCTCCTTCCCTCCCTCGAATCAAGACGAACAGGCCAAGAAGAAAAGGCGATCCACTTCAAACCAGGAGACGAACCTATAACCGGATTATTCCTCTCTTTCATTTGCAAAGGCAACGAGATTGGGTCTCCCCTCCCCCGTTGCAAGGGCGCCGTCGTCACTATAATCTGTTTTTTTTCCATCTGTCCATCCTCCTGTGGTGGTCGCGCATGGTAAACACTGCGTCACGGGCTTTAAATAGTTAGGCTTTGTGTAAGTTTTAGGTAAATAAAAGGATATCTGGGTGTACATTTGCAACTGAAAAGTGTTTTAATAATTTATTTACTGTATGTGAATTACACCATTCATATTCGAAATAGGATATTATCTAAAGCCCAGGACGCAGTATTACCATGTGCAAACACCACAGGCGGATGACAGATGGAAAAAATACAAAGAGTATAGTAGCTGTCCTATCAGCCTGTGTCAGGACCCGTTGTGAATGTTTGACAAGCTCAATCTTGAATGTCCTTCTCCCCTTATAGGAGAGAGTTGAATTGAATGTAGAATTTAGGTCAACAGCCACGCACTGGGACATATAAGGTCATTCAACGCTGACACGGAAATTGACAGTAAATTGTACTGAAAGGTGTAAACAGGAGGAAAACCTCAAAGCAGTTTGCAATATGAATCAATTGTTAAGCGAGGGTGGAAAGTAAGATGGAAGAAAGAGAACATGAAAAGAGGTACAGTAAAAGAAATGAAAGGGTGCAGCTAGGGGCCGAAGGCACGCTGCAAAAGAACCTCAAGTAATGCCAACAGTGCACCGCATGAAGTGCACTCACGGCACTTCTCCCCGTACGGGGAGAAGTGTTATAGGAGAGAGAGAGAGGGGACAGAAGTTACAAAGGATGCTTGGGAATCATCCAGCGACAAAATTGAGTTACGAAGCAAACGGAAATTTATAGCAAAACTGGATGACAATTATGTGGACACACAAAATGAAAGAGTAAGTCGGGCGATGGAACAGACTTAAGACTGCACTGAATAATTTTGCATTCATAACAGAAAGACACAAAAAAAACACAGAGGTCTTTCTGTTAGAAGTAGGTTCCTATTTCTAAACCACCCTTTTCTGCCATAAAGGTAGACAGTTTAGCACAGGACCATCCCTCACTGCCCTGGATTGTGAAGTACGTCTTTTCGTCAAATAGACTGGACCTTTTAATATCAGAATCGCTGGTTTCATTAAGAGGATGAAACGGAATTGAACAACAACTCGACGCTATTGAAACTAAATAGCTAGCATGTGATTTCATAGTAGCACACAATTGGGTTGTTTGCCATTTTACTTTGGGTGTGGTAGTTTTGTTTACATTATACCTCATTTTGATGTTTGATTTGATTTGATTTGATTTATATACAATATTTGGCATTATGCCAAGCACGGGGTGGGGCAACTAAGGCCATCCAGAGATGAAACGGAAATTGACAGTAAAAGGTTTGAAAGGTTACAGGAGGAAAACCTCAAAGCAGTTGCACTATGAAACAATGTTAGGAGAGGGTGGACAGTAAGATGGAAAAAAGAGAAATATGAACGGAGGTATAGTAAAAGGAATGAAAGTAGATGCAGCTAGGGGCCGAAGGCACGCTGCAAAGAACCTTAAGTAATGCCTACAGTGCACCGAATGAGATTTTTATGTTTTTTTTTGAGTTTTTTGAGTTGTGTGTT
>NC_061098.1:40975096-41000096 GCF_015104395.2 Macrobrachium nipponense
ATCCTCGTCGCTGTTCGTTATTTAAGTTTTTAAGAGCTTGTGCGCTGTAATTCTACACCTCTTGCTTGCTTGCTTGCTTGCTTTGGGAATGTTGCTTAGTCCTCAGTGGCGCTCTCTCTCTCTGACATACACTCACACAGTACAAGAGTCTTTATGCTTAAGAACATTGTATCACACACACACACACACACAAGAACAGTATACATATTCATTTGCGCTCACGAACTTTGAATGACTGCAAAGATGAATAAATATGAAACCTCAGTCCTGGATTCCATCAAGTTGATAATGTTATGAGAAATGAGATATTTAAAGAAGCAACAGTTAAAAGATCATCCCTCCCGTAAGACAATTTAAGTAATTTCTCTTCACAACATTGGGCTGTTTCCGTTTCACAAAAATAATGACCAACCGAATCATAAATCCATGGAAAGGACAGATTTCCAGGATACGCTCATCAGGCGAAAATCCAGTCGGGTTCGCTGATATTCAAATTATGGTAATGAGACCAAAGTCACGAAAGCGAGAGGGGGACAGAATGTACTACGATGTACAGTCACTCATATAAATTCATGGATGTCCAGGTGTTTGAGAGAGATTTCCATTTCACCCCTTTCTGGATGACAGGTGTCTGGGAGTGCGACACTGGCCAATAGTTCACGTACCCATACTCTTTTTTCCATCTGTCCATCGGCCTGTGGTGTTTGCGCATGGTAACACTGTTCCGGGCTTTAAATAATATCCTATTTCGAATATTAACGGTGTAATTCGCATACAGTAAACTTATTAAAACACTTTTCACTTGCAAATTACACCCAGATATCTTTTATTCACATAAAACTTACACATAGTGTAACTATTTAAAGACCGGGATGCAGTGTTACCATGCGAAAACACCACAGGCGGATGAAAAGATGGAAAAAACAGAGTTATATCTCTCGGTGTTCCCGTCCTTGCGTCACTATACAGATCCGTTGTCCAGAAAGGGGTTGGATGGAGTTCAGCTTTATGCCGGAGACAACCATGAACTTATATAAGTGACTGTACATTTTGTCACCAAATTAGCGAGTGATTGGTGGAGCTGAGGATTAGCGAAAGTTTCTATCAATCTCTTTTTCTCTCTTCGTTCTTTTAGTATTGTCCTTTACTGTTTCCCTTTTGTTTTCGCTCTTTACACCTCCAGGAGACAATCCGCATAGAGTCAACAAACTATGCTACACCCAAGAGTTCTTCAAAGGGAAATCAGTCTCTATAGAGAAATACATCTTATGTAAAAAAAGTGACTCAGATAAAATGGGGAATAGAACAACAACACCCCCCAAAAAAAACCTATGCACCTGAATTTAGATGTCAGCAGAGAAAGGTTTTCTGTTCAGTTACGAGAGAGAAGTTTGCTTAGAACAAAATAAACTAAATATGAAAATTTTAATCTGAAGTATGTTATTAATGTACAATACATCACCCGGCTCATTTGTGCTGATAACCATACAGCAATGACCTTGAAACGATCCGCAAGCCAATATTTTCCTCTGTTCATGGAATGTTCTGAAGTCAAAATAGAAACAAAAACTATATCCCATGTGACTGCATATCTCCTCTGCAACATGTTGGTTCTGCCGAAGGTTGTTGCAATGAGATATTGCAGTCACATGGGATATAGTTTTTCAGAACGGGACAGAGAATTAGCAAACCTGAAATCTCTAATATTAGGAACCATGCGTCCATATGCAGAATTCAATCAATAAGATACATTTGCTATTATTGGTAGTACAATCCACAATAACTACCTCACCAACCTTGAGTCTTCATACATTAAACGGAAGGTTCCGTCTCTAAATTCCAACGTACCTGGTGCTTCTCTATATCTAGCATAACTGAAGTCTTGGGTTGGTTTGCAGTCTTGGTCATTCGTTCTTCCTTCTCCATTCTAACAGGTTGTTAGGCACTGGGTCTCTCTTTTACTATTGACACAATTCTTGTGACTTATTTTTTTAAAAGTAAAGTTGATTCTTAGGTTTTGTATTTAATTTTATAATGTTTTATTTAAATTTTACTGTCATTTATGATAACTTTAACGTGTATGTTTTCACTTTACAGACTGATGACGTAAATAAATATATGTACGAAACGCTTTTTTTGTAATACACCATGGATTTTATGATGTTTTGTTGGACCCTGCTGATTACCGACACAAATGTCTTTGTGTATATAAATAAGTGTAAATATATGTATATATGTATATATATACTTATATTTATGTCATCTACACAGGATAACCACATGATAGGTGAAAATGAAAGACCAGGTATACCAAGCGCTTTCGTGTACTGCGTCCACTTCTCCGGGGTACAAAGGAAAAAATATATAGACATGAACAAGAAACTTCACAGACCAAAGATCAAAGTAATCAACAAGCAAGACATCATTATACTGTATTTAAGCAGTAGTTTGGAAAATTAAGAAAAATAGATTTTGTTGAAAAAGAAATGAGTGATTCACGCAATAACGATGACATCAAAATAGTCAGTTTGGCTGTGACTTCTTAACTGGCCGATGCCAAACTTGACTTAATCCCATTGAGGAGTGAGAGATGTGTATTTCTGGTGAGAGAAGTTCACTCTCAACGTGGTTCGGAAGTCACGTTAAAGCCGTTGGTCCCGTTGCTCGAATATACAGCTGGTTCCATGCACGCAAAAACACCATAAAACAAACAAACTTGACTTATTGACCATTTTGAGGCCGACGAAGGAACGAAGCATATTTTACATTCAGCCTCTGACAAAATCATAGAAGGAATGAAATTGTGAGTTGAAGATAGTAAGATTGTTATTAATGGAATTGTCATCTTCAAACATTTGGGATGGCTGTGGGAAACCTCTTTTCCCTTGTGCTTACAACCTATATATGTTTTTTTTGTGGAAATATTGTTCGCTATTTTGCCTAAGGGGTTCTTTGGTTCCGATATGCTATGGACATATTCTGTGTTGGTCCATGTGCGAAATTTGAACAGGTTTTTAGACAAGTTAAATCGTATATGGTTTCGATATGTTGAGACATATTCTGTGTTGGTCCATGTGCGGAAATTTGAAAACAGCTTTTTAGAAAAGTTAAATTATTTAGTATCTTATCGTATATTCATCGTTGAGGAAGAAAATAATTGAGCATTACCGTTTTGATTTTAAGATGCTTATAGTTCGTAGAAGGGATATAGAGGCTTTGTTCTTATATCCACTATTATTCAGATTACAACGTTGTTGTACAACTCAAGTTTTTTGTTGCATGTTAAAGGGCATTACGGGCATGCAGTCCGGAATCCTTAGACAAAAAGTTTTGTAAAATTTATGACGTAGGAATTATGTTAAAATGCCCAAAGTATTTTTGTAGACATCTAAAAAAAATGTTATTCCAAGTAACAAATAAGTAGCCTTTTGTGAGATAAAATATTTTGACACTGCCATGTAATGGAAATCTTACTTTTATCCTACAATTACTGTAAACTTTGAGGATAAATCTGGTTTACAAGAATTCAGGAACAGTTTAAAATTCCGTTGTTCGTAACTCCCCAAAACAAAGTAGTGGATGTACGGTATTTACTCTATTCCTGGCGCTGAGGTGTAGGGGAGAAAATACGTAGGTCAAACTGTAATGAAATGGATTACTGTCTAAAATAACATCATTATGTAGTACAAATGTAAGTGTTTACATAATAAAAATATGGCAATGTTGTCCATATATATAAAAGAATAAAACTAAAGAGGTCAACCAGATTGCTTGCAGGAATGTGATCAGACTAGAGACGCTAAAGATGACGTATACAATAAAGTAGGCTAAGATAACATGCCGTCACCTGTAGTCATTCATTTGTTTATAAACTCTAGTCCAAGCTCCCTGCTTGAGACAACTACCCCGACCTATAATTCAAACGGCCTACGTGATCTGTAGCGTGTCTCATTTTGATTGTGTGTTCGTATGTAACTATGTCATCTGAATAGTATGTTCATATGTTCGAGCTACTATTCTGCTTCCTTCATAAATTGTAACAGAGATGTAGAACACAGCAGAATAGAGTTAGCTATCTTCATTAGAAGACCTGTACCTCTTTACCTAAGCTTTATCATGTAGAGAGAACAGAAGTAGCCATCATCATTGGCAGAAGCGATCAAGCTATCGTTATTAGAAGACTTGTACAATCATACCTGATCTTCACCATGTAAACTAAGAAGAATATAATATTTTTATATTTCGTGTTTTCTACAGAACCTCCTCACCGAATCATCATGAATTTAACACATCGTCGTCATAAAAAAGAAGATAATACCGACTTCGTAAGTGATCTACAAACCCCCAAGACACTCCATTGAAGATGGAAGTGCAATACCAACCGACTTAGCGTAAGATTATCGCTAGTCTAACATTACCTCATAGGGACGCCTTATCATACAAGGCACAGCCCTAAAACAAATAGGTCACTTGACAAGTGGCATTAGTTTGTACGCAATTGACAATTGTCATTATTTGTACGCAATTGACAGGTGCATTATTTGTACCAATTGACAGGTGCATTATTTTAGTCACATGAATGACTTTATCCATATTATAGGCTTGCAAATTTAACTGTAATCAGTTTTTGTAACCATATTGTTAAAAGACATAACTTAATCTGCCTTTATTGAGTATTTTTAACAATCAACTTAGGAACCACAACTCAGGGTCTTTATTAAATAAGATATTTGCCTAATTGCAGTTTCAGTTCCTTAAGCATTTTGAAGCATTCTTACTTATTGTTTGGTAGTGACAACTTATTATTGAAACTGCTGCTTAAATACAGTGATGATGTTTTGCTCGTTAACGACTTTGATCTTTGGTTGGTGAAGTTTCTCTTTTGTATGCCACTTTTTACTTTGTTTCCTGAAGAAGTGTGACGTAGAACACGAAAGTGCTTGGTACCTGGTCTCTAATTTTGTCCTTCTCTGTTGTTATTCTACGTATATATTTGTCTCGTGCAGTTTGGTGATACATAATATATATATATATATATATATATATATATATATATATATATATATATATATATATATATATATATATGTATATATATATACGCTAGATAAATTACCATATTATCCGTTACCCCAGCAAACAAAACGACCACAAAGGCATCCATCAAATGATAAAGTCAAGAGTTTGACCGCCTCTAATAAATTCAGGCACTTGACACAACCCAAGCTAACATCACTCACAGGCTACGAGGATGATAATGCTTCTAAAATGCCGTGTTTTGTTGTTGTTGTTTTGTTTTACAGCGTTTTTTCTTTGTAGGACAATGCTATGTCGATGCTCAGGACATTTGATAGCGGGCACAATGAAGATGATGTTTAAGACTGTCTTCTTCTTCTTTTGTCGTTGGTTAACGTTTAAGCTTTGCTCAAAGACGTCCAAGGTTTTTGTCGTTCTTTTAACGTTTCTAAACCTCTTTGTTGGTATTTTTTCGTTCAGGAGTACACTTAGGGAAAGAGAAGAGTTTTTGGATTCATTATCTGAAGAAATAACCAAATAAACAAGTAAATGACTAAACATTTCATTTTTTACAAACAAAAACGAAAATCTCTTGCCTCCCAATAATTTGTGGCTTGTTAAGTCTCTCCAAATAAATTATGACTTGTTAAGTCCCTCCAATGATTTGTCTCTTGTTAAGTCCCTTCAATAGTGTGCCTCTTTAATTAAGTCGCTCCATAATTTCAGAAAATTCCCTCAAATGTTTTGTGGCTCGTTGTTAATTAAGTCCCCTCAATAATTTTTTTTTTTTTACAAGTAAAGTCCCCTCCGATAATTTGTTACTTGTTAATTAAGTCCCTCCAAATAATTTTGTGACTAGTTATGCCCTACAATAATTTGTAACTTGTTAATTAGTCCCTCCAATAATTTGTTACTTGTTAATTAAGTCCCTCCAATAATTTGTTACTTGTGTTAATTAAGTCCCTCCAATAATTTCTGTTACTTGTTAATTAAGTCCCTCTAATAATTTGTTACTTGTTAATTAAGTCCCTCCAATAATTTGTAACTTGTTAATTAAGTCCCTCCAATAATTTGTAACTTGTTAATTAAGTCCTCAATAATTTATTACTTGTTAATTAAGTCCCTCCAATAATTTGTTACTTGTTAATTAAGTCCTCCAATAATTTGTGACTAGTAAAGTCCTCTTCCAATAAATTTAAGATCCGTTAAAGTCTTCCCAAGTTTTCCTTTGTGACTAAGTTTTCCTATAAACAAAACGCCAAACTTAATTTTCCGTGATTTACATTAGATACATTCGAATGAAGGACAACATAAAACAAAGCTAAATTCCATCTCATTCATAAATGAAAAATAAAAAATCGATAATAAGGTTAGTTAAACTAATTTATTTACTCGCACTCTAAATTATAATGTAAACTATCACAGTAATAGTTGTATGAAATGGTAATAGTTCATCTGAAATCCCATTTATAAAATTTGGTTTTCCTTTAACAATCAGCTGTTTATCCATTTTTATTGCCGTATTTCTTAATCCCTGTCTACTTAAACCCTATAACACCTTGGTAATGCACCTATGCTGGCATAAGACCAACATGACCACCAGCTCTTTAAATAAATGAGATTTTTCAAAAAATATAACAACGGTCGTGATTAGATCTGACGTAGTAGTAGTTGGTTGATCTGATGACGATTTCGATCAACACTTAAAAGCCCAGAATAGTAATAAAGTTGTGTTTTGATCTATTAAGTTGCAAAAAGACCGGATCTCCTTAATGGTATCTGGATACCTACTACAGTTTATACGGTAATTTTAGCAATAACTCCTCACGGACTGCAAGGGACGTTCCCCGCCGCGAATACAGCAGCCACTAGGCCTAGGGATTGGGCCGTCAAAGATATTTCGACGTGTTTAGTACTAGCCCCTGGGGAATAACTCCGCGTCGGGTATTTCTTTGGAAATGAGAGTTTCCTATAGTTTTGTGTTGCTTATTAAGAATTATTAAGAATTTACCGTTCTTTTTAGCTGGTCGACTGTAATTAACCCCCAGGGGCTAGTACTAAACAAGGCTAAATACATGTGACACCCCCATTCCCAAGTGGCTTTGGTATTCGCGGGAGCGTTCCTTGCAGTCCGTGCGGAGTTACTATTGTCTAAAATTACCAGCCTTACATCCAAACTGGCCGTTTGAAACGTCTTATGGCCTAAACAACGTAAGAAGGTATATGTGTTTATGGTATTTACCGCTCATTATTTTATGTTTTACGGACATCCCCAAGGGACTGGTACGTACTAAATACTGGCGCCCCTTTTGCACGTAAACTGGAGGTAGCCAATTCTTTTACGTACATTGCCAAGGGGCTGGTACTAAACACGGCGCCCATTTTGCACGTAAACTGAAAGAGTAGCAGATTCTTTTACGTACATCACCAAGGGGCTGGTACTAAACACGCGCAAATTTTGCACGTAAACGGTTAGTTGTTTTGCCGAACCTAGAAACGTGACTTACGGCCGAAGCGACCAGGATTCAACAAAAGAACCTTTGTTCCATAAACAACTATAGAAGTCATTCCTTTACCTTCTAAAGTTCGTCGGAGACGATAATTAATTCGGGCCAAACTTTTCCAACGTCAATGAAGCCAAAGTTTGCTGTCATCGATGTTCTCGACAAATTCCCTTCTACCTTCTACGATTCGCATAATTTTTGATGTGAGGGACGTAGTACTATCAAGATTACACAGTTCAATCAATCGAAACATTTCTCTGCGTTTATAGATAAGCTTGATGTTACTGTCACTACAAACGAAAGAAAATTTTTAATCTTAATTTCACAAATAAATTGGTTTTACTGGAAATATTTGCAACACCATCATAACTGTGAAACATTACGTTTTGTACTGACTGACATTAATTATCTTTAAAGTCTAGCTCTCTGATTATAAACATGAAAGCCGTACACACGGTAACATGGCGATTTTCAAACTGAAGAACAGTCTCGCACTCACTGATTCTAGTGGGTCTTCTTCACGCGTATAAACAAAAATAGACTGAGTCGATATTCTTTTGCTAAATACCTACTTCAAACCGATAAGAGGTGGTTTGCTCTTCTCTCAAACTTCAGGTTGATTTCTCTGACTTTTAAAAAATATTTTTATAGCAGTTCGTACATTTCCTACGGCCGTTTCGTATGATGTCTATACTATACTATAACAACTGGCATTATGTTAGGGACCTTCGTTTAGTTAAAGGTTTTTCCGTGTCACTAAATGAATGTTCAGAAAATAGCTTTAGACTTTCTGGTCTAGTTTTGCAAATTTTATCTGCAATGTTACCTTCTTCCACTGCATATCATTTACGCGGTCATGATTGCAACTAAGAGCCGATCAACTTTATCATTTCTTCGAGTTGAATTGGTTGAAAAGCCGGTGCATTTCCCAAGCACCATTTCATTCTTTACATTTCTAATTAACTTCTCGATATCGTCTTAGAGAGAGAGAGAGAGAGAGGAGAGAGAGAGAGAGAGAGGGAGACCTTACCTTGTTACCTTACAGACCTTACATCTTGTTCGGGTTGCCCCAGGTCCCTCAGTGTGAGGCACCTCTAATGTCTACCAGAGATTGTTGCTAGTACATCTTCCGGTATATTTTGCATCTTCCAATCTTGGATGGTCTGGGATGCAGTTTAGATATTTGTCGAGCTTATTCTTAAACACATCTACGCTCACTCCTGATATATTCCTCAGATGAGCTGGCAACGCATTGAATAGACGCTGCATTATCGATGCTGGTGCGTAGTGGATTAATGTCCTGTGTGCTTTCCTTATTTTTCCTGGTATAGTTTTGGGCACTATTAATCTACCTCTGCTTGCTCTTTCTGATATTTTTAGTTCCATGATATTTTCTGCTATTCCTTCTATCTGTTTCCATGCCTGAATTATCATGTAGCGTTCTCTTCTCCTTTCTAGACTATATAATTTTAAGAATTGTAGTCTTTCCCAGTAGTCTAGGTCCTTAACTTCTTCTATTCTAGCTGTAAAGGACCTTTGTACACTCTCTATTTGTGCAATATCCTTTTGATAGGTGGGTACCATATCATATTGCAAATATTCAAGTGGACTACGAACATATGTTTTATAAAGCATAATCATGTGTTCAGCTTTTCTTGTTTTGAAGTGCCGTAACAACATTCCCATTTTTGCTTTACATTTTGCCAACAGAGTGCTATTTGATCATTGCATAACATGTTCCTATTCATCATCACACCAAGGTCTTTAACTGCTCCTTATTTGTGATGGTCTCATTATTAGGTCCCTTATATGCATATAGCTTTCTTTCTCTGTCTCCATAATTTATTGATTCAAATTTATCAGAGTTAAATACCATCCTATTACCTCTGCCCAATCATATACTTTGTTAAGGTCTCTTTGTAGAGCGTTCCTATCTTCATCACAAGTAATTTCTCTACTTATTCTTGTGTCATCTGCGAAACTACTCACTACCGAATCCTTCACATTATTGTCTATGTCTTCAATCATAATAACAAACAGTATTGCAGCTAACACCGTACCTTGCGGCACACCGGATATTACCTTGACTTCATCCGATTTCTCGTCGTTTGCAATAACTATCTGTTTTCTGTTGTGTAAAAATTCTTTTAACCATCTTCCTACTTTATCCACGATATTGTGGTTTTCTAATTTTCTTCGCTAATATATTATGGTCTACTTTATCAAAAGCTTTTGCAAAGTCTAAATAAACCACATCTGTTTCATTTCCGCTTTTCATATTTTTGAATATGTTTCTACGGTGGACTAACAGTTGGGTTTGTTTGTGTACTTTTTTCCGGGTACGAAACCATGTTGTCCTTTATTAAACAAATTATTTTTTATTAAATGTTTCATAATATTTTTCTTCATTAGCCCTTTCATACACTTTCATAATATGTGATGTTAGACTCACAGGCCTATAATTACTTGCCTCTAGTCTTGATCCACTTTTGAAAGTAGGGGTAATATATGCTAATTTGTGCTCCTCCTAAATCTTGCCTGTATCTACACTTTGTCTTAATAATATTGCAAGTGGCTTTGCGATAGAATGAACTACTTTCTTTAACAAAATAGCAGGAATTCCATCAAGCCCTGCAGCAGCTCCATTTTTAATTTCATTAATAGCCTGCACAATATCAGCTTCATTAATATCTATGTCAGCTAAATATTCACTATTTTCATCCCTTACTTCTATATCATTATCTTCATTATCAATTATAGGGGTAGGGGTGAATTCTCTCTTATATCGTTCTGCCAGTATGTTGCAAATTCCTTTTTTTTTTTTTCATTCGTTAATCTCCCTTCAATTCTCAGAGGGCCTATTTCTATTCTTCTTTTATTCATCTTCTTCGCATGAGTATAATAGCTTGGGGTTTTGCTTGATATTTAATAGGGTTTTTTCTTCCAAGTCCCGTTTTTCATTTTCTTTTGATTGTATAATCTTTTGTTCTGCATTTTCTATCTTACTTTTTAGTTCTATAACTTTCCATGCATTTTTTTCTTTGCAAGCCTTTTTTCCTTTTTTCCACTTTCTGATTTTCTGGAACAAGATCCTTCTGTCTCTTGGTATGCATGAATGATGTTTACTTTTCTTCTTCGGTATATATTTTTCCACTATTTTCTCCTATTTTATATAATATCTCGTATTTACCCTTATGTCATCACTTACGAAAATGTTATCCCAATCTTTGTTTAATTCTTCATTAATTTCTGACCATTTTATATTTTTACTGTAGAAGTTGTATTTTCCCATATCCTTCCCACTTTTTCATTTCTTGCTTATCTCTATTTTCACTTGCTTTGGAATGAACTGTTAATTCTATGACATATTGGTCTGAAATATTCGCATTATAAACTATTATTTCTTTAACATAATTCATCTCGTTCACAAATACTAGGTCTAAAAGTATTTCCTTTCTTGTTGGCAGGTGATTTATTTGTTTGAATGTTGTATTCTAGTAGCATATCTAATAGCTTTTCAAATTGCCTCTTATCTTCTGCACTACTATTACTCTCTTTTTTATATGTATAAGTACAACCACAATCTCCTATTCGTTCTTTCCATTCTACGAAAGGAAAAGTTGAAGTCACCAGATAGGAGAATAGTCCAGTCCTTGTGATTTCTACATATATCATCCAATTTTTCAATTATTAAGTCAAACTCTTTAGTATTAGGAGGTCTATATATTACTATGTTCATCAATTTTTCAGATTCAAATTCTACTACCGCTATTAGTTCACATTCTGAGTTACTATATTTCTCATATATTTTCCTTGTTTTTTGTCTTTCCCATATATTGCGGTTCCTCCTTGATTCCTATTTTTTCTATCTGATCTATAAGTTTGGAACCCTTTTATTTGATCATCCTTCCCAGTCTCTTGGGAATACCAGGTTTCACTTATATTCTTATATCTATTTTCTTTTTCATTTTGGGTTAGTTCTTCTAAGTACTCTATTTTTCTTTTCGAGTTACTCGTAACTAAACCCTGCGCATTCATCACTATGATGGTTTGCGTGTTTTCTCCTTCATTTAATACTGGTAGTAATAAGGATTTTCCCATGTCTCTTTCCTGTTCTGGTATGTTGTTCTTTTTTTCATTTCCAGAAATTCTGACATTAAAAAATCCAACTTTTCCATAATATTTTGATCTTCCTTCATCATAATTATTCATTTTGTGTCTGAATCTGCAATTTTTCTCCGTTTCTGCAATATTCCTCTTGCATAATAAATACAGTTATTATCTCTTGAGTAGAATTTCGGAGCTGATGCTTTGAAATTTTTTGCTGACACCTCTGCATATCTCATTGGTGGTTTGCTTTTCTCTTTTACCTGATATTCTTGATTTCTCTCTTTATTTGTTTCTTTCTTATTTTGGATTTTATTACTTGGTTTGGTTATTTATTTGATTATGATTCATGGCTACAGGGTGCATATATTTGCATTTTTTGTCGAACTTACATCCTTTTCCTTCTTTTAGGTTTTTACATATTTTGGATGCAGATCTCTGCAATCATCCCCATATCCATCTAAGTATGCACATTTACCATATATTTCATAGTTTTGACATATCTTAGGATGTTTGTAGTAACATCTTTCTCCAAATCTGCAATTCCCTCTTTTCAAAAGGTTGCAGATTTTGTCTTTCTTGTCTATATTTTCCTCTTTCCGTCATTGTATAGATCTGGGTAGAGCCTCTTCGGGATTTGCTTTTCTGTTGTCATATCGTAATTTATTTCTTCGTATGTATGCTGCTTTATTGCCTCATATGTAGTATCAATGAGTATCTCTGCATCCATACTTTTTATCTTGTTCTTTGTTTTTCCTTATTTTTTTCTGTCATTTCATTTTTGTTTACTTCTCTTCTTTCTCTTCTTTTTCTTCCGTTTTCCTCTTCTTCTTTTTCTTCTTCTTCTTCTCTTCTTCTTCTTCTTCATCCTCAACTATTTGTACATTCAATCTTGATTTAATAAACATTGTCTATCCATGATAGACATGTTGAACAAAAAAATTCTTGTATCTTTTCTCAAATCTTGTATTACCTCAGCACACTGTGGATGGGTCGGAATGTTGCATGCAGCACATTTTCTGATTAGGTTTTGTGGATTGACTATGCTATACCAAACCTTACACAGTTTGCATGCTTTTGGCATTCTTTTTCCTAATGCATCAATTAGGATATTCACAAGATTCACCTTATTCATTTTCTTTGTCGGAATATGTTGGTTTATGTATATTTTCTTTATGAGTCTCTTGACCACTGGATTTTATTTGGAACTTCTTCAATTATTTTCAAGATATTTTTCATTAGATTTGTTCCAGAGAGAGAGAGAGAGAGAGAGAGAGAGAGAGAGAACCTTATAATCTGAAGTATTTCTATTTTTTTTAGAGAGAGAGAGAGAGAGGATAGAGAGAGGAGAGAGAGAGAGAGAGAGAGAGTAAATTAGTAAACATTATAATCTGAAGTGTTTCTACTTCGTTAGAGAGAGAGCGAGAGAGAGAGAGAGGGAGAGAGAGAGAGAGAGGGAGAGAGCAGAAGAAGAGAGAGAGAGAGTAAACATTATAATCTGAAGTGTTTCTACTTCTTAGAGAGAGTGAGAGAGGAGAGAGAGTAAAATGGGTAAACAATATAAGCAGAAAGAGTTTCTATTTCTTAGAGAGAGAGAGAGAGAGAGAGAGAGAGAGAGAGAGAGAGAGAGAATGGGTAAACAATATAATCAGAAGTGTTTCTACTTCTTAGAGAGAGAGAGAGAGAGAGAGAGAGAGAGAGAGAGAGAGAGAGAGAGAGGAGAGATGATTTTCACAAGTGAACACATGATTATGAGGCGTGATTCAGTCTATAAGGACTGGAAATGCATTGGAAATTTATTTCAAACTGGAAAATGGTGTTGTTATGTCAGGTTCAGTGTGTCATTCCAGATGTTCTTGGAAGGTGGGCAAAGGTTTAGAACCTATTTTGGTATGGGTGGGTATGGTTGGGGTGACGGGCGGAGCCAGTACTGTCAGCTGGGGGCAGAAGGGGGTGGGAGGGGTGTGCCCGTTGTAAGCCCACCGAAGAATTTTTTGAAATTTATGCGTATTCAGGAGCATTTTCAAGCCATATAAGAGCTGCATTGAGTTAATAAGGAGGCAAACAGGTGTACCACACCCATATATATACGTATATTATATGTCATATCACATTACTGTGATTCATATACATACATCGAGCTACAAATGTCCTTTAATATCTAATTCGCTCTACCACGGAATTAATATATTTTCATAAATGAAAATATTTTAATTAATTCCGTGGTAGAGCGAATTAGATACTAAAGGACATTTGTAGCTCGATGTATGTATATGAATCACGGTAATGTGATATGACTTATATAATGACTACATGCTGTCAAAAGTACTACAACGTTACCGAGGTCGAGGTGGGTTGATGCAGTCTCCAAACAACGAATACCTGAGAGCATCAGGTATTTGTAAGTTGAGAGACGGCATAAACTTATAGCCTCTTGCGGTGGCGGTGTGGGTTTAAGCTTCACTGTCGTCCTGGATTTGTTTGGTTGCGATGGTTCGTGCCCGGAACCGACAAATCTCTTATCGACAAAAAAAAAATTCCTCTTCGGTTAAACATATATGAAAATATATTAATTCGAGGTCGAGCGAATTAGATATTAAAGGACATTTGTAGGTCGATGTATATATATATATATATATATAAACAGTCACATAAAAGTAGAAATAGGAATGACAATATACGAGCAAAGAGAAATTCTGGTTCTAGTATTGTTGACATTACTATTATTATTTTTATTTTCCAAGGCTAGGCGGCAAACCAAGTTTTATTTCTTTATTTTTTTTGGGTGGGAGCCATCAGTGCCTTGAGGGGGGCAAGTGCCCCAACCCCCGACCCCATCCCGACAAATTGTGGTCAGGTTACGTAACCAAACGCCACGGGGCGTAACTCCATTTGAATATTTTCCAACACCAGCCAACCCGAATTAGACTCGTGATGAGAACCTTCATAATTTCAGTGGAGTATCTCTGCTAATGGATGAGCATTGGACTGATTTTTGTTTTTCATTTTGCCCTTCGTGTTTCATAAAACTTATTTACTTTTTTTTTTTTATTCATTTTCAACCTTTATAAGACATGCTTCATGACCGGGGTCATCTCTTCTAATTGGAGGTAACATACAGGTAACATATGAGAGTGATCGCAGCCCCATTCATAAGTAATGAGTTTGAGGTGAGCCCCTTTGCAGAAAATATGCGTAACGTACTTCTGTATTCATTTATTCTCTCTCTGTCTCTGTCTCGTGCTCTGTCCGTCTATCCGTCTGTCTCTCTAGAGGGCAGAATCACTAAAAGACTTGCGTTTCTATTGAGGCTACAGACCAGATGACATCGTCCATATTAGCAGACAGCGAGACAGGGTCTGCCTTGCCTGCAAACAATGGAGCATTAAGACCTCCCATGGCACCAGGCCATGGCACTATACGCACTCGTTGGCACTCTCGTTACATGTAATTGAAACAGCTGTGTCCGCGGTATTGCTTTAGACATTCTAGACCCTCGTGAGAGCGTTCTAAGACGAATGAAAACAATTGTCAGGACAGATGTATGTCACTTCTAATTGGTGGGGTGAAGTATTGGAATTCATTCTGAGTAGTCTTCCAGCTTCGGGAATTTATCAATCAATTCTGCTATGATGTTTGTAGAGCAGATGGTCTATTGATTTGGCGGTTTGGTACAGCTATTAATGATGCATTGTCATCGAGTCCATATTCATTTCTGTATTTTTCTCTCTGTCTTGTATAATTAAAAAGTTCATCTTCCTTCTTTTTTCAGATGCCTGTCTCGTCTCTGATCTCTTGAGTAATCTCTCTCTCTCTCTCTCTCTCAGACACACACACCACACACAGGCACCTCATTCAGTTGGCTTGTCGTTTTTTCACCCACACATCCTCGGCTCACCCATAAATCTTCGCTCACGAGAGCAATAATTCCCCATTTGTCTCCAGCTAAGTTGGTTTGTGGGTCGGTAACCAAAGTGAGGATCTTGTGCCACTGGGAAAGCGTCTCAATAAGGCCAGATTAAACCCAGGATCACAGGTCAGACATGATTGCTCTCAGCTGGACTTCGAAGGATTTGAAACGAGTTTTTAATTTTCTGTAGAAGCAAACCATTGAGGTGGTTATTTGTCTGTCCGTCCGCAATTGTTCTGTCCGTCCTCAGATCTTAAAGACTACGAGTTTAGAGGGCTGAAAATTGGCATGTTGATCATCCACCCTCCAATCATCAAACATAACCAAATTGCAGCCTTCTAGCCGCAGTAGTTTTTTTTTTTTTATGTTATTGAAGGTTAAAGTTAGCCATGATCGTGCGTCTCGCGCTGTTATGGGTGCCAACAACGCAGGCCACCACCGGGCTGTGGCTGAAAGTGATTTTCAAAGACAGTGGCTAAGAGTTTCATACAGTATTATACGCTGTAATGAAATAAGTTTCTACCAGTTTGAAATCCTTCCTGCTTTTGATATACCGACAAGAACGAGCACCTGAGACTATGTGTTTTGCCCTGATCACAAAAATAATGATGATAAGGGGTGCATTGCTGAAAGAGCAGCGTCTTGGAGTTTATAATAAGTTGTACACTGGATCGAATTGATGTTTTAGTATATTACTTAGCATCTGAATAAAATTGTATCTGCTTTTTTGACTACAAGAGCGCCCTTTCAAGTGTCTGCATGGCTGGTGTCCCAAATATTCGGTCATTTTCACTCCATACAGCGCAGTGGTCGAAATAATTTCACATCCCGTTATCCTACAAAATGAGAAAATAAACTTCTGCGATTATTTTGCGCAGGTAAAATAGTCAAATTACAATCAGCAACTACAAAAATCAAGAACTGAAATAATGGAATAAAAAAAGAAATATCCACATAATTCAGTTTGTGAGTGATTTTCTCATCATCATTGCAAAGTGAAGATAATTATTCTGATTGTATTAGTAATATTTTGAAAATATTGTTCACTTAATTGTTAACATATAAAGACAGAGATATCATTACCTATTTCTGTTATCATTAACAGTGAAATAAGGTCCACTTTGCTGAGATCAGCTCAGGTGTTGGGTGGGGGATGAATTCCAACGCTGTAGCATTCCTGTCGAGTCGACAGCTGTCACACAAGCATAAAGCTGTTGTTATGACATTTAATTGATAAATGTTGAATGTATTAGAGCTTTAAACAACTTTGCAATCATTCTTGTATCATTAATAAGTTGTCGAAATATATTTAAATGAAATCTAGATTATACACAACGTGTACTCTCAACTTTCTCATTTTGTAAACATGTAATCAAACCCCTCAGGGAGTTAGTGCCATAAGTTCACCATATGCAGTGCACTGTAGGCACTACTTAAGGCTCCCAGTAGCGTTCCTTCTGCCCCTAGCTGCAACCCCTTTCATTCCTTTTACTGTACCTCCGTTCATATTCTCTTTCCTCCATCTTTCTTTCTACCCTATTCTAACAAGTGTTTCTTAGTGCAACTGAATGACCTGATAGGTCCCAGCACTTGGCCTTAATTCTAACTCCAATAGTCTATTCTACATTTTATCAAATTTTTTCACGAATCTCTGCTGTTTTTCATCTTCACTGCCATCTGCGAAATCAGTCATTCCTGGCACCATTCAAAGTTTGTTTTTCTGGTTACACAACTTTGTATTATCTATACTCTGTTTTTTTTCCATCTGTCCTTCCGCCTGTGTTGTTTGCGCATGGTAACACTGCGTCCCGGCTTTAAATAGTATCCTATTTCGTATATTAAAGGTGTAATTCACATACAGTAAATTATTAAAACACTTTTCTGTTGCAAATGTACACCCAGATATCCTTTCATTTACCTAAAACTTCACATAGGCTAACTATTTAAAGCCCGTGTGTAGTGTTACCATGCGCGGCCACCACAGGCGGATGGACAGATGGAAAAAAACAGAGTATAGTTCAGATTGAACTCTACCACTGGAAATCCATCCTGGGCATTGCCACTTCCTGCCATTTAGGCTCCGTCATCTGCATGTCTGTAGTTCACGGTCCCAGAATTGGGTTCTAAATTCAGCTACAAAATAAAAATAAGTAAAAATCGCGTTTTCTGCACAGCATATGATACTGTATGAAACTCTCAGCCGGCCATGGTGGTATGTGTTGCTGGCACCTATAGTGATGCCAGACGCACGAATATGGCTAACTTTAACCTTAAATAAAATAAAACCTACCGAAGTTAGATGGCTGCAATTTGGTATGTTTGCTGATTGTAGGGTGGGTGATCAACATACCAATTTTCAGCCCTCTAGCCTCAGTAGTTTTTAAGATCTGAGGGCGGACAGAAAAAGTGGAGTCACACAGACAGACAAAACTATCTTAATAATTGTCTTTTACAAAAAAACAAAAAAAAAAAAAAGGAATAAGAAAGACTATAAGGCGGATAGTTAGTTGATATGAAGTCAGGAATTGCCAGCCGCACTTGATGTTATTTGGAGGTCAAAGTATAAAGGTAAGAGCGCCTCCATGGCATGATGGGTATGGTGTTGGCCTGCCAACTCGGTGGCCGCGAGTTCGATTCTCGGGCATTCCATTGAGGGGTCGGAGATTTGCATTTCTGGTGATAGAAGTTCACTTTCGACGTGGTTCGGAAGTCACATAAAGCCGTTGGTCCTGTTGCTGAATAACCACTGGTTCCATACGAACAAACAAACAAACAATATAAAGGTAAGTGCTATGTGGGAAAGGCTACTCCTTTCTAAACATTCAGTTGCCTCTCCCTTCCACTTCAGATTTAATTATCATCAACAAAAGTTTATACGTGCAAAATTTCAGTTTTTCAGGACAAGGTGTGATCCGACCACCAGCTTACTCAGGTGCGTGTTAAAATCTACGGTTAAATAGAGCGTTGTTTCACCAACGAAAAATTGAAATAAATGGCACTATTTTTATTAGAAATAATTCATATGTACTGTTTAACAAGCACATAATTTATTTTTTGCATCTTCATTCTAATGAATAAATCATAAGTATCCTATCCTCAAATTCCTGTATCTTGAACTCAACGCGAACCACCTTTTTCAGACCTTTTAAGGCTCTTCCATACACCTTCCTACCCCTCCTCCCAACAAGAGCAACAAGAAAAAGAACAACAAAAACGAAGTAGTTTGTAGGCTTACTCCCCGAGTAAACGAAAACACTGGAAATAATGCTGTTTGTGAACGATGTCTGTCTGTCCGTCTGTCTCTCTTTCTCTGACAGTCCTCCAGGGATGATGAAGTCTGATCACCAAAATGTCCCCACTTCTGACGCCGAGTCAGCCATAAAAGTGGTTCAGATTAGACGCAAGATCTTCGCAATGACCCTCAATTAGGCGTTGCATATCTGTGCAACCAATCAAATAGCTAATCTTAAAAACAGTTGCTCCCCCCCCCTCCCAAAAAAAAGAAAATGAATAAAGAAACGATAGTAGCAATGAAGTAGTTTTTGTTGATCATAAATATTCGTCTGAAGGGAAAGTGTGCGAATGGATTCAGAGGTGTCGAGTATATTAGATGGGTTTGTTTAGAGGAAGGGTTCTCAACTTCTTCATGACTCCAGACCTCCCCCAGTGAATTGCTCAATATGGTTCCATGCCCCCTTTGCCTAAGGCCACTTCAGTCCTATCTGTTGACAATGTTACTTAATATACTTAGTTTAATACAGACTTTAGTATGGATAGCTAGGAACGGAACATACCACGAAAATAGAAAAAACATTTTATAGTTTTTATATAGTTATTTATCTACAAAATGTACCCATGTAGCCATTGACACATTAAAATCAAATATATACAAATATCCAGAGATCAAGTCCCATAACCCCAACATGTGGTTCTCATGCCCCAAAAGGGTATGGATACCCCTTGTTGAACTAACCTCACTGGTTTAGAGGAAGGCTTCATATCGTCTTATGAAATCCATATTGTCAAAGTTGTAATATCACTAAAATAATTTGTCCTATGTTTCTACAACCAACTGTATGATATGCTATGCACATGGATGCCTCCACTCGGGACCTCCCTTGAGTACACGGATAAAATCCGAGGACGGAAGAAAAATCATCTGAAAAAGACAAGATTATAGGAAATATAGAATCTCTCCCCAATTACCCCTTCTTTCTCATTCTCTCGCAAAAACCTCTTCTATCAGAGTCACCCTTTTTCAAAATGTCTTCGTACTTGTGTCATCTCAGTTCAACTATTTCCATCCATAATTATCTGGTCATAAACATCCCATAACCTTTCGAATGAATAACCTAGACTCCACACCTTCATTCCCAGAGAAGTTGTGTGGTTCACTCACTCATACAGTCTACTTTTTTTTTTTTTTCAGTCAATCTTCGAGATCATCCTATAAAAGATTTCATTCTTTCCGCCCATAATACTTCGTGGATTCTATTTTTAGCCTTGTGGACAGATATAGCACGGAGGAGTCGAAGTACAAAATAAACGAGAGAGAGAGAGAGAGCATAAAAAAATACAGCCGTGTATTCGACAGCGAAGTAATGAAAGTAAGCCCAGGAAATTGCATCGTCTTTGTGACCTAGATATGTACCGTTCTGTGCTGATCACGAGCGAGACAGAACATCTCAGTCTCTATCGAGAACTTGGAAATACAAAACATTTTCGATTACCCGGGGAGTAAGCCTACAAAAAAAAAAAAAGTACTTTGTCGTGGTTGTTTTTGAGACGGGGAGGAAAGGTCTATGGAAGAGCCTAAAGAGATTTGAAAAAGGTGTTTCGCGTCGAGTTAAAGAGACAGGAATTTTAGGGTTAGGATATTTAAGATCTCTTTATTAGAAAAAGAAACATGTAAAAAATAATAAAACGTACATGTTAAACAATACAGAACAATTACTTCTAATAAAATGTAGGGTATCTATTTTAATTTATGGTTTGTTGAAACAATGCTCTATTTGACTATAGATTTTAGCAGGTTTTAATTTACGTTACAAGTTAGGGATATAATATCTATAACTTATTCATGAGGGAAAACCTTGCATGATCCCGAGTAAGTTGGAGGTCGAACCACGCCAAGTTTTGGGGGAGTGGGCCCTGTTTTGTATTTTGTTTGTTTGTATGTGTTTTGACGTTGCATGGAACCAATGGTTATTCAGCAACGGGACCAACGGCTTTTCTTGACTTCCGAACCACATTGAAGTGAACTTCTATCACTAGAAATACATATTTCTATCACCTCAATGGAATGCCCGAGAATCGAATTCGCGGCCACCGAGGTCGCAGGCCAAGACCATACCGATCACGCTACTGAGCGCTGGGGGCTTTGTTAAAGGAAAGTTTCAGGCGAGTTGTGTCTCATAGACGCTCGCTGCAACTGTCAACTGCTTGAAACACAAGGACGCAGTTCATATCAAAGTGAACATTATTACCTGAAAGTTAAGTTCCTCGTGAGACGAAGTCTTCTTGTTGAGTCATGACAGAATAACGTCATGAAATCCAATCATTTGCATCTCATTTACGTTCAATTAAACACGACGCTAATTGCCCTCATTAGAGGAGTCGTGATTAATCCCAACTCAATTTAAATCAAGATTTAATGAGCAAATATTTATCATTTACAGTATTGGGGATTTAAGCCAGGAAAACCAGTACTATTCATTTCTAATGCCTTTTAATCCACACGAACGGAGCTGACCAAACTCTTGTAGTACATGGAAAATGTTATCTTCCATACTGGCCAGGCAAAAACTTTTTGAAAAACAGTAATGAAGGGGAATAATGTTACTGTTCTTGAATTTATATATGATTAGTTAGCGCATAAAACAGCTATTTTATCCCGTTATGTTACGTATATTTAATGAAAAAACTGAAACATATTCAAAGAAAATCTCAAGATAAATAGAAAAAATGATAGTGTCAGGTTTCTAATTTTAATGACCGTTGAATGCTTGAAGGGGAAATATTATTATTATTATTATTATTATTATTATCATATTATAGCAGACAAATGCATACAGAAATTATGCATGAAAATTCGTAAAGTAACTAAGTCTACGCGGGCATAACCAGTCTCGTTTCACGGGTAGAGCCAGCTCCGTTTCAGGAATCCCTTCTCACCCCCAGCCCCTTCGGAGTTAGGGTTGGGGGGTTGGGGGTGGGAGGTAGGATGAAATCACATTATAAACTATCTTAGGGGTCCCCACGATAACTCTGCCAAGTTTCATGCCCATCAGACCAGCCGTTTGGTTGTGATTGAATGGACAGCAGACGGACAGACATTATGCCCACTATAGTAAGATTGCAGTGGTGGTAAAAGCAGTGGCTATATTGATACCATTACCGAGAAAAATAAGAGTAGCATTTACAACAACCGCAAAGTCATATTGGCATATTGCCGAGTACTGAAAAATCAAGAAAATTTTAGGTGATAGTATTTCTATATTGAGGTGGCATTTCATTTAAACTTTTTTTTCTTTTTTTTTTTTTTTTTTTTTTTTTTTTTTTTTTTTTTTTTTTTTTTTAAGGGGGAAAGAAAGGGCATTCTGGGTATTCGAATATATTGGGGGCAAACAAAGCTTACCTTCATATCTTATCTTCAGAATTAACAAGAGAATAGATTGAATTTCTTTACTAAGATTCATAAACTCAAAAGGTCATGTACAACGTATTTACGTTATACTTGAATAAGTCAATACCTTACCAATCTCGACTTTCCAAACTACTACTCACTTTTAGAATCTGTAACAGGAAACGATTGAAATGGCTGCTTGTCTGTCCGTCCGCCCTTATTTCTGCTCGCCTCAGATCTTAAAGACTACGAGGTTAGAAGGCTGCAAATTGGTATGTTGATCATCTACCCTCCAATTATCAAACATGCCAAATTGCAGCTCTCTAACCTCAGTAGATTTTGATGTTATTTAAAGTCAAAGTTAGCCATGATCGTGTGTCTGTCACCACTATACGTGCAAACCAGCACATGCCACAGTTTCTTGTTGACGAGTTGGTTACGTGCTCGACTACCAATCTCAGGGTCCGGGTTCGAAATCAGAGGTATTTATTTCTGTTGATAGAAATTCATCTCTCGATGTGGTTCGGATCCCACAATAAGCTGTAGGTCCCGTTGCTAAGTAACCAATTGGTTCCCAGCCACGTAAAAATATCTAATCCTTCGGGGCAGCCCTAAGAGACCTGTTCATCAGCTCAGTGGTCTGGTAAAACTAAGAAATACTTTTTACTTTAGCCACCGCCGGGCCGTGGCTGAGAGTTTCATACAGTATTATACGTTGTACAGAATACGCGATTGCGCATTTATTTTTTACTCGCTGTTGACTTTCATCCCTTCGGTTACCAGTTGGGTTTCATGAATAACTTGTCCATTGCTTTACAGTCCAATAATTCGAAATCAGTCAGTGTTTACTGGTCATTTAAATACTTTTGCAACAATAGCAATAAAATCAACCGTGCATATTCGGACCGTATTGATTCTTTACTCATGCAAGAGAGAGAGAGACGAAGAGACGGATTAGAGAGAGAAGAGAAGAGATAGAGAGATGAGAAAGAGAGAGATAGAGAGAGAGAGAGAGAGGAGAGAGAGAGTCTAATTTGGAGCTGACACACAGTACATTATCTATGTATTTTTATTTTTTTTTATTATTATTATTGGGGTGTTTCATTGTTAGTGCTATTTGAAAGATAAAGTAGTGTAAGATTATTTTTTTTATATATTTCTTAAAGAGAAGTATTTTTCATTACGAGTGAAGATATATCCATTCCAACACACACAACTACAACAAAATAATAATAATAATAATAATAATAATAATAATAATAATAATAATAATAATAATAATAATAATAATAATAATAATAATAATAATAATAATAATAATGTAAAGGACTTGGATTTACAAGAATTTATAACATGCACTCAAATACCCAATATACGAAAGAGCGAGTATATTCGTATATGTTTTTGGGGACCGTATTCATGAACTTATTCTTAACGAATAAGCAAAGGCAATTATGGATTTAATAACTAATTTCCATCGAAAATCTCTCGCTCACTCACTGACTCAGTTATTCATTGAACAAATACTAAACCTTAATCGGGTATGTGAGTCAAGGATTTCAAGTTGAAAATTAAAATACTCACAAGAAACGTATTCAAAGAATTACGAAATGCGATAAACCCATTTGAGGTCAGTTATAAGTAGCTTAGACACACAAATACACACACACACACACACACACACACACACACACACACACACAGGGGTCACGAGTGTTTAACGGAGACAGGGATCAAAAGATGACTCATCTGATATTAATGAGCACGTAACAAATTATCTCTGACATATCATTGGAAGAAACTTCCTATATTAACCTAGTTTTGGGGAGATATTCTTTCTAACTAAAGGGAATATTTAGGTCTTTATAACGAAGTTTATCAAATCAAATATTGACTCCGATACCGAGGACTTGAATCGGCATGGTATCAAACTCAATATTTAACATCACTTGGTTGAATTGTTTAGACAACATCCTTGGTAGATAGTCTTTGCCAGCTGTTTCTCGGATCAATTCAAGAATGCTATGATGATTTACTGTTCGATAAAGTGGAAAATATGATCTTCGTTTCATCAAAGTATAATAAAATTTGTGTACGTAATTTTATCATCAGTGTTTAATTTTGATCAAGGGATATTCAAACAGATTTTGGTTGAATACACATATACATAATATCTATATATACACATATATATATATATATATATATAAACTATATACTATATATATATATATATATTTATTACACATTATATATATATATATATATATATATATATATATATATATATATATATATATATATATATATATGTGGTGTGTGTGTGTGTGTGTGTGTGGTGTACATATATATATATATATATATATATATAATATTATATATATATATATATATATATATATATACCTATATATATATAATATATATATATATTTTTATATACATATATAATATATATATATATAATGTATATATATATATATAATAATATATTGTATATATATATATATATATATATGTATATATATATATATATATATATATAGTATGTTATGTGTGTGCGTGTATTAACCACCAAATCTGTTTGAATACTCCTACTAGAATATATATATATATATATATATATACTATAGTTATATATATATATATATATATATATATGTATATAATATTTGTGTGTGTGTTGTGTGTGTGTTGTGTGTGGTGTGTGTTGTGTCAGTGCACGCACAAGTGTGTGTGCGAATGGACACGACCCACAGTAATGTATACAAAGGAACCATATGAATTCGGCCAAACAACAGCAAAGACGTGCTACAATACCAAAGCTCCAAACGGAGA
>NC_061098.1:41005096-41032596 GCF_015104395.2 Macrobrachium nipponense
TCTAATCACAATACACAATAAACAGAGCAGAATTGAGGGAAAGAGTCAGCACATGTTTACCGCAGGGCCACACCTGGGTTCTTTCAAACCGCTGTAAACAAAACAGCATTGTATTGAAATTGTTTGTCGCAGTTCCCTGTTCTGCCATCAATCAATCAATCATCCAGTCACGCAGAAGACAGTCGATCCATTTTTTCCCTCACATATACTATGTTGTTCGTTGTTTACAGCTCGTGTTCACTTTGACTTTGTTCACTCTGTTCACTTTTATGTAGCAACAGCCCTCCACAGGGATGATTCATTCTATGGCGGGCCCTTGTTTCTACGTTTTCAAAATGAGGTGTTTCTTATTCGTAATTGTCCTTTAGTGTTTTCTCATCAGTATCGTAGCTTCTGCAGAATTGGAGTCTATAGTTCTTTTTTTAAATTTGCTCTCTTCTTGTATGATCATCACTTCAGGCTTTGTTTTGTTGTATATTCTTGGTGCATAATGTTCAAATGCTCTCTCGCCTGACGTACAATTGGTTCTGGGTTCAATTTGCCTATGTGCTTCACTGTGTGTTATTTGTATGGTGTTTTTATGTTGCATGGAACCAGTGGTTGTTCAGCAACGGGACCAACGGTTTTACGTGACTTCCGAACCACGTCGAGAGTGAACTTCTACCACCAGAAATACTCATCTCTGACCCCTGAATGGAATGGCCGAGAATCGAATTCGCGGCCACCTACTATCTATTTCAAGGCCCATGACACCCTCCTTTTTGTATATAACTAATGAACTAGGCTTCTGATTAATGTGAAACCGAAACCACCAGAGTTTGAGACACCTACCTAATTAAGAAAAATGGATTCAAGCATCTACTCCGCATTATTGTCTTACTTTATATCGAGAAATGTCATCTCAATTTTGTGGCATGGTGAGAACGGAAATTAAGACCTGGCAACTAGGCGCAGAAAGACGTGTGTCGACCATGACGTGGGGCCCCGTGACGTTTACACCTGCCACGCCCCCGTTTCTGTATGGTTATGAAATAATATATAATTTGTTGTGAATTATACTGTTCTTTAATGGAATCTAAAATACTGATTGGTTATTATGTTTGAATAAACTCATTTTTAGCTTCACTTGTGTTTATTATTCAATTAATATGTAATTCTTACGAAAAAGAAGACAGAAAATAAAAATCTCGGATGGCAGTCAGGTACACGTCTGTAGATACCGGCATTGACAAGGGCTCCTGCTGACACCTTGCTTACTGCCTACTATTGATATTTTATTTCATGTCTAGAATGCTTCACCATTGTCCACAAGGTTGTCGTAATACTTTTGTGTTGCGACTCTTAACATACTACAAGAGGGAAGAAGAAAATAATAAACTGAAGATTGGATTGAATAGGTTGGTTATCATGTCAGTTTAATGGACGTACCATCACGGACATGTATATTTGAATATTATGCATTATCAGATTTTCTCTCTCTCTCTCTTCTCTTTACATATATATATATATATATATATATATATATAATATATAATATATATATACTATATATATATATATAGATACACGTATATATCGAAATCCCATCTTGTGAAATACTCTCCAAAACAAAGTTTCCGATGTCCTTCAGGTAATATTCCTTCCTTCTTGAGTTCTCTTGTCAGAGTAGTAATTGTAAAGGTATCCTTTGACAAGAACTTGCTGTGAACATATCGACGAATTGATCTGTTCAGGCCCGGCACCATACATTCACGGCCAACTGCAGGACAACCAACTCCACCACCATCACAGTCCCATTACCATCAACACCCTCATCGCCAGCACTATCAAGAGCTCCCTCGCCATCACCATTAGCACCGCCCTCACCAGATTCAGTAAGGTCTCATTCCACACAGCCAGCTGAAGATGTGTTCGACTCTTTTACCATGGTACAATTCGTCGATATGTTCACAGCAAGTTCTTATCAAAGGATACCTTTACAATTACTACTCTGACAAGAATACTCAAGAAGGAAGGAATATTACCTGAAGGCACATCGGAAACTTTGTTTTGGAGAGTATTTCTCAAGATGGGATTTTGATATATACGTATATACGTATATATTAAATATATATATATATATATATATATATATATATATATATATATATATATATATATATATATATATATATATATATATTATATAAAGAGAGAGAGAGAATCTGATAATGCATAATATTCAACTATACATGTCCGTGATGGTACGCCATTAAACATGACATGATACCAACCTATTCAATCCAATCTTCAGTTTATTATTGTCTTCTTCCCTCTTGTAGTATGTTAAGAGTCGCAACACAAAAGTATCACGACAACCTTGTGGACAATGGTGAAGCATTCTAGACATGAAATAAAATATCAATAGTAGGCAGTAAGCAAGGTGTCAGCAGGAGCCCTTGTCAATGCCGGTATCTAACAGACGTGAACCTTCCCTAAACACGATCACCTCTCTGAGTCTCTGACTGCCATCCGAGATTTTATTTTCTGGCTTCTTTTCGTAAGAATTACATATTAATTAAATAATAAACACAAGTGAAGCTAAAAATGAGTTTATTCAAACATAATAACCAATCAGTATTTTAGATTCCATTAAAGAACAGTATAATTCACAACAAATTATATATTATTTCATAACCATACAGAAACGGGGGTCGTGGCAGGTGTAAAACGTCACGGGGCCCCACGTCATGGTCGACACACGTCTTTCTGCGCCTAGTTGCCAGGTCTTAATTTCCGTTCTCACCATGCCACAAAATTGAGATGCCATTTCTCGATATAAAGTAAGACAATAATGCGGAGTAGATGCTTGATCCATTTTTCTTAATTAGAGGTCGGTGTCTCAAACTCTGGTGGTTTCGGTTTCACATTAATCAGAAGCCTAGTTCATTAGTTATATTAAAAAAGGAGGGTGTCATGGGCCTTGAAATAGTTAGTAGGTGGCCGGCCAAGACCGTACCGATCACGCCACTGAGGCGCTTGCTTCACTGTTAACAAGGGCACAACGGGCCAAGTTAACGGTGCTGACCAGTTAGGGTAACTGATAATATTTCCATGCGTTTTCGAGAGTTGATTTCAATCCTTGTCCATAAACTCGATTGATTTCAGCTATCAGACATCGATGCTTCTTCCCTCGACGGACTATAAATGCTTCCGTTTTGTACCCAAATTTCGTGGCGTTAGCTTGCAAGCAGAAATCTAACGAGGATTATTTATCTCGATGGCATGTAACATGACTGCATTGTAGACTTTTAATTCCTCTCTCTCTCTTTTCTCTCTCTCCTCTCTCATCTCTCTCTCTCCTCTCTCCTTTATTATATATATATATATATATATGTATATATATATATATATATATAATATATATATATTTATATATATATAATCTTAACTTTTATCACATTTAAGGGAAGAAGCTGGTCTAATTAGAATTGAGAGAGAGAGAGAGAAGAGAGAGGACGAGAGAGAGAGAGAGAGAGAGAGAGAGAGAGAGAGGAGAGATACCAAAATATCTAAACAGTAAATGTAATCATTTTCCTATTACGGAATCCGAGAGCCTTCTATGGAAAGTGCTTTCTAAAGAGAAATTTAATTCAAAGTGGACAACGTTTCCTAGGACATCATGAGGTTATCATATTTGAATTTGAATAAACTTCATCAATAAACCTTTCGAAGTCTTTAGAGCCACCAATAGGCTGGAGTCGGGAACCAATACCGGAAATTGATATTATCAGAATATCAGGGTAACAAGGCGTTATCCGACCTCCAGCTTATTTTGTGCGCGTTAAAATATCGGTCAAATAGCCCGTGTCACCAACGAAAAATTTAAATAATTTCGGAGGGAATATAAATAAAATTAATTCTCTTTCAATAGGCATCGCTAATGGTCTTTGCGTGTAATATTTGTAAGCATTTTTATTGACCATATAACACCAGTTGCCAATGTGAATTATAACTGCAAATGGATACGAGTTTATTTTACAGTTTTACAACCACACATGCAAATGTAGAAGAATGAATGTAAAATTACCATGAGTTACTGGTAACTACGTTTAAAATCACAATTCATTCCAATTTCCAACTAAGCAAACCTAAGGACGCAAGATGCATTACTATTATTATTTCCAGGTCTTTATTATTCCAGGTCTTTTATTATTTCCAGGTCTTTTATCATCGATCGCGCGGAAATATTCCACTTCACAAAGTAGGTCCGGTTTGGATCGGCAATGGACGATGCTATAAACATCCAAAAGGAGAGAGAGAGAGAGAGAGAGAAGCAAAATACTGCAGGCACAGTAGCGCTTTCATGTGCCCGAGATGTGAAAGAGACGAATTGACGAACAAGACTGGAATCTTATTCAAGTGACGTCAATATAGAAGGAAGATGTCTCCTATAGTATGACTCACGTCAACGTGCATTTGATGTCTAGGCCAGTCCCTTACGACGCTCCTGATTGGCTGTTGATAGCCCTCATCACAGGGCTGGAACTCTCAGTCTCTCGAGAGAGTTCGCATAGGCTGGATGTATGTTTCACCTCTCCTCAGAGATACTTTTGAAAGACGTATCCATCAGGAGACGAGGAGCATGGATTCTACCCATGTGAACTCTCTTGAGAGACTGAGAGTTTCCAGCCCTCTGATCGGCTTATCAACAGCCATCAGGAGCGTCGTAAGGGACTGGCCTAGACATCAGATGCATGGTTGATGTGATTCTACTATAGTTTGTTGGATGGGGTTCCGTTCATGGCTTCCTTTTATCCCAGTGTAGCTTTTTCTTTACGATCATTTTGATAATAATATTAGCAGAGAGAAACAGCAGATAAGGCTCTGACTTTTCCCGCTTCTGACGTCACATCGAACAAAGTTCGTCGGGCAAAGCTCGACCCGTGTGGGCGGGGCTTTAAGGCTCAAGGAATGTCAATGATGTCTGTAGTTTTCTGTTAACAATAATAATTAGTATAAGCTTACTGCTGATGGTTCAAGGAATTTCAATCATTTCTGTAGGCAGCCGTCTGTGTCTTTGGTTCATCTCAGTGTAGTTTCTGATTAACTTGATTATTTTAGCAATGATATTACCACAGACTGCAGTATAAGCCCATGTAATGATGCAGATTTCTGTAAAATCTTTGTAGACAAACGTCAGTGCAGGTAAGAAAAAGACAGATGCTCGAAAGCGAACTAATAAACCCTCAGATACAAGAACATGCAGAGACCCAATGTGATGGAAGTTTTTCTGCACGACTGACTCATCCACAATTCTATACTTAAGTTGCGAAATAACACCCTGTCACATGGAAAATGGACCAGTGGGTCCAAATATTTTCGATATTCATAAATTCATACAGAAACTTGCATTCATAATGTACACTGCACTGACCGAAAAAAAAAACAAAAAACTGAAGAGGAAATACGTCATTAATAGTCTGCAATAGGCTTGCAATAAAAAAAGTATAAAAGCAAAAAATCTTCATGTTTTAATGATAGTTCAATGCATTGTTTGTTAGACCCGTATGGACAGATGTTGCATTTTAATGTACCATGTTTGTTCAACATTTTTCCTGTCGTTTTTTCAGTATTCGTTTGGTGTTTTTTTTTTTTTTTTTTTTTTTGCAATATCATGAAGCTCCTGATATTTCTTTTTCACTCTTTTTATTATTACTCGAGCGGGGAGGGTTTGGGGGTGGTGGTGTGGGCTGGGGAGTCAAGGATGCTGTCTTGCTGTTGTGGTATTTCTTATATGTTTTGGGATCCTTCTTGAATAATTTCCGGATGGACAACATAGCAGGTTTTATGCATATATATATATATATATAGTATATATATATATATATATATATATATATATATATATTTTATATATATATATATATGCATTAAGCTACAAACGTCCTTCAATATCCAATTCGCTCTACCACGAATTAATATATTATCATATATGTTAATATATATGAAAATATATTAATTCCGTGGTAGAGTTTGCATTAAATATTAATGGACATTTGCGTGTTTGTTAAATGCATGTATGGAATGAAGACAGTAATGTAATAAAAAATTCATCCATATATATTACATATATTTACACACACACATATATTATATTATTATAATAATATATATCTATATATTATATATATATATATATATATATATATATATATAACACGCACGAATACAGGAGGAAATAGAATCTGTAGAGAACCGAGAAAACAGCTTCACTTCTCCAACTCAGACATTCTTGATTTGATGGTCCATATTTCAGAGACCACTCTGATTTCATGAAGTCTAATGATATGATTTCATAACGAATTCTTTGTGTAGGATGCCTCAGGTGTCAGCATCAATAAGGTACTACAAGAGCCTTTGAGACTGTGTATGTATTTGATATGAGTTACGAACAGTTAGTTATGGTTTTTTATGACACTGTTTAACAGTTCGGAGGCAACTGTGTTTTGATCAATCTTTCTGTCTGTCAAGATAAAGACTTCAAATTTCATATATATCATCTATGGGTCATATTTTGGACCCAAGGGTCTCTACAGGTCAAAGGTCAAACAGAAATTCAACCTTGGTCATCCCTTTTGATGTATACTGGATAGTTACTGCTATAAAGTCATGCATTCTCCAATGTGGCCATTGTTCAGTTTAGTTAAAGGCTTACTTCCAGGTCAAAGGTCAAAGATGGACTTTGCCACTGGTAGGCATGGTATCTCCCACGAAATAGAAATCGTATTTATAAATTTATGAAGTAAAATATAATAAAAAATATTGGAAATCAGTTCATACGACCAAATACATGTTTCATCTAGCGATTAAAGACTAGAGTGAAAGAACAGGTGACAGACTAATCCTATGAGGACATAATTCAAAAAGGAGGCTGGAGCCAATTCTAATATGGCCACAAAAAAACAGAAGAGATTGTTACGTAGTCAGTAACAAGCAGATTGCCTGCTACAACCGAGAGATCATCACTTTGATAAGCAGAGTCCAGTGCAATGAAGAGAAATGTTTCAATTCAGATGCATCGAAAGTGAGCGGAAGTTAATATGACAGCACCTCGAGTCAATTCGGAACCACAGGGTGTCCATAAAGTCCCAGTACCATTACAAGTATTTATTGCTCAGAATGGTACTGGGACTTTATGGACACCCTGTAATACATCACTCTGCGGAAGGTGCTAATGAAGAAAGTATTATCTCGAAACAAGTACTATTTTCTGATATTTTAACGCAAAGAAACTAATCTAACCCGCGATGATTTTATCCTTGTTCATTCTCGACTCTGTGACGAAAGTATTGCCTCAAAATTGCATTGCATTTTAACGCAATATCTCCAAATCAGCCTGAGACTTCAAAAACAACTGTTCAACTACGTAAGACTAGTTTGCGTATGACTGTTTTGTGGATGAATGGGCCGTTTTGAATGGCGTTTACGTTTGTTCAGACGTTTTTCAAATTGTAAATATTTATTAGGTGGTTAAATGACGTCTGATTTAGTATCCGTTTGATCCGTGAAAAAGGAGAGAATTCCTACAAATTTCCTTTCCGTCTATACCCACACCGTTACAGTCTCTCTCTTTTGAGGCGGTTCACCATTTCCTAAAAAATATTCGCTCAAACGAAGGAGCTCCTTCCGAGCGATATGTCCCGCAAGCGATCGTCCGCCTGGGGTTATGAATGCTTTTAAGATTATCTGATGAAAATGTTTACCGTCAGCGCTACTTTCATCTCTCATAAATTTGTTGCGGAGTTTCACAGGTGGTGAGGTCTGGTAGACGTTTCCTTTCCTCTAGCTAGTACTACTACTGATCAGTGGGTTTGGAAGCTTTTCTCTCTCTCTCTCTCTCTCTCTCTCTCTCATCTCTCTCTCTCTCTCTCTCTCTCTCTCTCTCTCTCTCCGTTTGTGTCCCTCATAAGTAATTTTCCTCTAGCTAGTACTACTACTGATCATTAGGGTTAGAAACTCTCTCTCTCTTCCCATTTGTCGGCCTCATAAGCATTTATCAAATTTTAATACTAACTTAGTCTACGCAATTATATATTCGATAATTGATAATTATCTACAAAACAAAACAGCAATGGTCTCTCTCTCTCTCTCTCAAGTACCACACCTTACACATACTACCCATCATGAACCTGGCAAAACCAGTTTTCTTTACAACCTGCAAGCTTTAATGTCGTAGCCCAGCCATGTGCGAGAAATTCCAACAGCATGATTGAGGATGCATCACCAACGTCGTTTCGCTTTGTTTGTATAATTCGCTTGGTGATCCTCGACCTTGATGTTTATGAAATAGATAAATGAATCAACTTCCTGGCGATATAATGTTCCCATTTCTTCTGGGAAAGGTTCTGTTAGTTTTCGCGGAACGATTTCGGGACATTTTTGTCAACTATTAGACCGATTCAGCACCAAAATGAGCTACAGACTAAACGTAAAATGTAGACAGGTAAAGCTACAAACTTTACCGAGCTTCGATAAAGCCCTTTCCACTGTCATGATTCTCCAGGTAGGGCGAGCGGGCCAAGGTCTCTAGTCCTATTTATAGACCTTTGGGTAAGCACGCAGCACCAGGACCCCAGAAGGGAGGTAGCGTGATAAACTTTACGGCGCCATAACAGGAACTTGAGATCCCCCGATGAGAAAGGACCTCGTTCATTTCAGCAACAAGGTTATGCTGTAAAGTGCTTTTGGAAACAAGCAATCAAGATTGTGAGATAAGAACCGAAACTAATGCAGGCACATGCAGCAGGCGAAAGCATGGAAACAAGGAGACGGTAAGACGTGCGATGAATAATTGCAGAAATACTAGAGAAATAATATATGAAACTATCTCCAAAGCAGTCACCAATTTTTGCAGCTTACTAAAACTATAAGCATTGCGATTTACAAAATGATTAATATTTCGCTTGGCCGCAAAAATCCCCCACAATGAGATAAATCCAATTATTATTATTATTATTATATTATTATTATTATTATTATTATGGCAGTAGGAACACAAACTGTAGTTGCACAATATTTATCTTGGAAAAACACACAATCACTTATGCAACAGAAATAAATTTTGACCGCACATCAGGACTGAACTCAAAACTATTCAATGACTTGTGGGGTTTCGGGGCCAACTGTTAGCGCCTCTTGCCTTTTTTCTCAGTCGATAGTTTTCCTAAGTTCGAATTCCTAAGTTTATAAGTGGATACATTTCAACTTCAGATTTCCCTATATCCTTCCAGATGTTGAACAATTATTTTCCTAAAGCTGAGGAGAGAGAGAGAGAGAGAGAGAGAGAGAGGAGATAATGCAGTCATAATGTATGCTGCGCATAGGTCTAGCGTGTCCACAGCGATTTCGCCCAACTAGTACGAGTTCCAGGTTTGTCATATTCTTTGAGTGAATGAAATTCAGATATTATATATATATATATATATATATATATATATATATATATATATATATATATATATGTAGTATATAAATATACCTATATTTACTACCACTCCTCTAAAAAAACCCAAATTTATTTGTTCGAGAAATATAACAAATATCTTTACCGCCATATTTCGCGGGAAAAATAAAAACATTCTGAATAAATCTAAAAAGACTGAAATGTAATAAATCGTCAATCAAAATTCTACCAAGGACAAATAATTGCAAAAACATTTCGTAATAACTGCTCCAACAATTAATAAAAAAAAAATTATATGAATCCAAAGGAATACAAATTTTCCTTTGTCGTGTTTTAGGAGACTGACGAAGTGTTCCCATGCTAAAAAAGACAAGACCTGCAAAGGCCTTAAACATCTCATTGACAGGTAGTGTCATGCGCAGTCGTGACTGGCAAATGATGTAGCTCAAGTGGCGATCGATCGATAAATCGTCATTCATGAATGATTTCAGAGACCAAAGTCAGCGACACTGATAAACGCCCCGATACACTGAACGATTGGTTGAACGATTGTCGTTATCGACACACACACACACACACACACGCACACACACACACACACACACACACATTCAGACAGTATGAACGATCTCCGCACCGATTTCAGTCTGAACAAAGATTTTTGTCTCGAGGAAAACATGGCATCATCTCTAGAAGAGACGCGTCGCGATTTCGTTTAGTTTATATTGCAGACAAACTCATACATTGAACGATCTGTGTATGACAGACTTGAGTCGTCAAGCCAGGCAACCATGGTCGTGACAAGATTCCCGCTGAGATCGTTCAGACACGAAGCTCCGCCCACTTTTTGCATTCAGACAGGCCCATACACTGTTTTTGCGAACGATACAGACAATCGTTCAGTGTATGGGGTGGGGAACTTTTTAGTCTTGTATCAAGTTGCCGCCAGAATATGCTACATTCATTTTTTTATTTTTTTTCTGATACATCGCAATGTTCACTTCAGATGCCGAACTGGCCAAGCGCAAGGAGCATATAGCAATGGGAAACTGATCTTAGGCGCACAAGAATAAGGACACGTCAAGTCTATCTAAGGGACCCCATTCACGCTCAGTTGCAGCCTTCAGGTGAGAACGTTGTGGGCGTGGTTTAACTGTATCGTTTGCGTGTATGCGGGATTTTATTCCTAAGGTTCGAACTCACAGGCGACCGGACAGCTCGAGACCTGTTCGAGCAGGCCTGAATGTATGTGAAGTGTCTTCGACGCGGCCTGCAGGGCTTTTATATTATGGTTAAACAGTCGCAGTAGAAGAACCCATTTAGTAGGCGAGCACTATGTCAGACATCTGGGTGGATAAAAGATTTTAGAACGAATTCATTGATGTATTGGGCGGATAAAAGATTTTGGAACGAATTCATTGATGTATACAAGCAACATCCATGTATATGGAATATTAAGAGTAAAGACTATTCAAACAGGAATATGAAAAATGAAGCTTATGAGACATTGGTGAAGAAACTTCGAGAGAAGGATGGAAGTGCTATCCGTGACACGGTAACCAAGAAGATAAACAACATGCGCAGTTCCTTCAGGAAAGAAATGAAAAAAGGTTGAAAATTCAAAAGTCTGGGGCAGCTACAGATGACGTCTATCGTCCAAGTCTGTGGTACTACGACCAGCTTTTATTTCTTCGTGACCAAGAAACACCAAGGCCTCATCATCACGATATTGAAGAGGTATGTAAACACCTTTAAATATATTAAAACGTTTCGCTAGTGCGGCATTTTTGCGAGCTTTTCTTGGAATCCTCAAACTATTCTATAGAGCTCTAGAATTAATATAGAAGCTTAAAAGTGAAAAGACTTAAGCAATCTTCCCTTTGTCCATCCATATACACTTCCTAATCTGAATAAATTAGTCTAATAATAACCTGAAAAATGAATTGTCACCTGAGCGTGAAGGAATCAATACTCAGTAAATATAAGTAATAATCATTATACAGAATATAAATGCACACCTTTATTTCATAATTGCCTGTAAATACGTATAAATGTATTTTCTTACATAACCCTCACACGTTCCAATGGTACAAAAAATCTCCTACTGTTGGGATATAGATTGACATAAGCAGTAATAAACAGTAAGTGATAAGAGTTGACCACGTATGTGTATATTTAACCTGCACAATGACTGCCATGAGAACCATGCTGTGAAATCCTTTGTAATTGTAAACAGAAAGATCCTGAATTAGGAGGAGGAACAATTGCTTCATGTTTCCCGTCTACAGCAATTAGGGAACTGCCACATTTCTTCGAAGTCTTGACCAATCTGGCACCATTCCTCCTTCGAATGTTGGAACTGTGGAGATAAATGCATAATAATATTTTGTTTATTGATACTGCTTTATTCATAATACTAATCCCAATTTAAGGATGTGATCGAGATGGACTGCCAGTCTAACATCCCAGCCTGGAGCTTCAAGACCCTTATTCCATTACCACCTGCAAAACGGAGCCGCCAACCTGGGACCGTCAGTGAGCAACAACCCTGACGAGGTTCTGGGCATCATCGGGGACAAATTACTGGGAGCACGTGAAGAGATGAATAGATTGTTTGGTAAAATAATAGCAAGTAATTTGCGTAAAGTTGACGATGAACAATGAAATTTGCTCAAAATTTAATAAAATCAAAATAGGAAGCATATAATACTAAGCTTCTGCACACCCTATTTTTCTCATGGGGTGCTTTGGGTAACCTACAAACGTAATGTATGTGAGGATACAAAGCTAATAATGATAAAAAATTAATATGTATAATTCTTATAGGGTGTATAATTAGGCGCAGTATTTTGTAATACTGTGTTCAGCTTCATATGTGACCGTTATGTATATAAACAATAAACATCATGCACTTGCCTTCATATATTCTTTCCTTAATACCTTCCATATAACTTCGCAAGTTTCTGGAATTATGCATCCCAAAGCTTGTGGTGATACTGCTAGCACGCTGAATTTCAGGTCTTCGTAAGACCTTCCTGTTGCTAATTACCGGAAAGTTGCAGCAAGTCTGTCCCTTGGTGATATAGCATATCTCATGCAAGTGTCTTTCCTCTGTATATGTGGTGCCACAAGGTCTAGAAGCTTGCGAAATGTAGAGTCATCCATTCGTAGATGGTTAAAGAAATCATGAGGCTCCCATACTAAATGTGACAACAGGTTTGTGTGTGATAGTATTTCTCCTTTTGCTAGCCATTCCTTCATCCAAACCCTTTTCTTCCTTCTCGGCTGCTTACGTTTCTCGTAAGCTACAATACAAAGAGCTAGAATCTGCAGCTCCCTCTCTGATAACACCTTCCCCATTGCTGGCCGAGAGTAGACTAACCTGATTTCACTCAGGCCGCCTGCGTAATGTATTGGGTACAATTTCGGTCTTCCGGCCACTGAAGCTCCGCCCCAAACCGGAGACCTGCAGGTAGTACCGGTGCGTGAATGGGGCCCCTTAGTTTAACCAGACCAAATGAGCTGGTTAACAGCTCTCCCAGGGCTGGCCCAAAGGATTAGATATTTGTACGTGGCTAGGAACCAATTGGTTACTTAGCAAGGGACCTACAGCTTATTGTGGGATCCCAAGCACATTATATCGAGAAATGAATTGATAATCACCGGAAATACATTCCACTGATTCCGCGCTGGTGGCAGCTGGGAGCGAACCCGGGCTACCAGTCAGATTGGTAGGGGAGTACGCAACCGACTCGTCCAGTGAGGAACTTTAGTTCATTGTTGGGATAAAGGAGATAATTCTCTATAACAAATTATTGCAATATTAATTTAATTCAAAGACGTCACATTATTATAAGCTCGAGTTATTTTGGTGCTCTTCACTGTAGCCATTTCAGATTATACTGGTTAAGGCCAGAGGAAATCAAATTAGCAGATTGACGGGTTACATAGTACATAAAAATAGCTTAACCGTTCATGGTTGTGAAAAATACCTGGTTTCAGACCAAAGAGGAGGTAGTTACATCGGCAAAGTAACCATTTTTGAATTCCGATTTTTTATATGGAATTTTGAGGAAGCTCTGAGCACCAACGCACATGATTTAAAGAGCGGTAATTGTACCATACTTGGTAAACAAAACACTAACAATTATAGTCTCTCTCTCCTGCATATAGATTGAAGAGCAAGAATTGTACCACGAACGGGCTATGAAAATTAGCAGTTATGCTCTCTCTCTCTCTCTCCTGCATATAGGTTGAAGAGCAAGAATTGTACCCTAAATGGGTAATAGCAATTAGCAGTTATATACTGTCTTCCCAAAACACGCTCTCTCTCTCTACTAGCCCCTAGTTATTGAGTAATGAACATTGGCGCCTCTGGTTTGTAGAGCAGATACAGTTATAAACACGTCCGTAGTCTGTTTACTACGGTGTGTAAACACGTGTCTCTTATGCTGCAAAACATAATCGAGATATACTTTATATCTTTTTATTCTTAAATTTAAAAAGTATGTGAAGTGGATGATGTACAGCCAGTTCTACGTATTTCTTAGCAGTAAGAGAGGTTTTGGTGTAACAACAATAATACACGGTGTCCATAAAATCCCAGTACCATTACAAGTATTTGTTTATTGTAATGGTATTGGGACTTTATGGACACCCTGCACTAACAATAATACTAATGATAATGGGGGAAAACTCTATCATGGGAGTTCATAAAAATGTCCTAATATAATTGTCGACCCTTTACAACAACAATAATAATAATAATAATAATAATAATAATAATAATAATATTTTGGTAGAAGACCCTCTTTTAGGCAAATACTGTTAAAAAGAATGGCAGAATTAAGCGAGTTGATTTTATATATTGTTTTTTTTTTTTTCTATTTTCCTTACAATTCGCTTCTCAGGCTCAGCGATGTTTCTGAGTAACTGCACCCAATATTCATATTGGGAATTTTCGAAAATCATAAATGCTGAAGGTAATCTTTTATTGGAACAGGATATCAGGTCCAGGTCAAGCAGGGGTCGTCGTCAGTGCTGGTATTATTCCGTAGGACGTAGTTCAGTTCGGGGCCGGGTTCGTCTTCAGTTTAAGGGCTGTATTGGTGCTGGTATAGCTGGTATATCTGGTATTACGTAACGTTTCGACCTTCTCGCAGGTCATCCTCGGACGAGTCGTTTGAAGAGACTGTAGCAAGAAAGTCTGTGGGGCGGTATTTATAGCGGCTCGGACCTAGAGTTTGCATTCTCATTGGTCGGCCGGTCTTGGACGAAGTCGTGGATCTCGCCTTGAAGGTCTCGGGTATTCTCTCGTGCGAGCGCCACAGTAGTGTGCCTGGGGATGAACGACAGGAATTCCGTCCGTAGCAGGAATCCTGTCCATCCCGGGGGGTGGGGCTCCTTTTTGATTATCTGGTATTGTCGGGGGGTCGTTCGCTGCTCATCCGGGCGGCGGTGGGAAGGAGAAACGTTTCTTGGGTGATGTTAAGATTTGGTTTCTTCTCCTTGCCTATATGGAGGCCTTGCTATGGAGGCGCAGACGTCGGTGGGATTTCCGTTGTCTGGTCTATTATTTCGATATTAGGAATAATATCATTTCTCTTTATCCGTTTGTTATGAGCAGTCCTGGCGTGGTTGAAGATGGCTCCTTCTTGAGCGTGGCAGGAGATTCGTTTGGAGAAACGTATGGAGGTCATACCGACGTATTTGCCGAGGCATCCTCGGACGGGGCATGTGTAACGGTAGACCACACTCGTCTTCTTCAAGGGATCCTGCATGGGCGCCGAAGGGTTGTTTCTCATCACCGGCTGCTTGTCTTCTTCGTTTTATAATAGATAATTAGCTTAATATTTTTGTGGGTCTGGGTCGGCGGGGCTGACGTTTTCGTCGATGATCTTTTTGAGGGCTTGTTCGTCCTCCTTGTACCTCCGGTGGAAGTGTCCCTTGTAGAACAGCTTGATGGGGCTCTGCAACATCGGGGCGGGTTCCTGGTTGGTACCAGGCTTCCATATTTTTCCTTATAGATTCATCAACAGTACGATTGGTGTGTCCGTTGTGACGACGAGGACCTGGGCTGGCGCGCTCCAACTCACTGTGTGTGTCATTCCAGGAGGAGCAGTGTGAGAGGGCCCTCCTGACGAAGGCGCTGATGGTGGAGCGCTTATACCTCTCAGGGCACTCGCTCTCACCGTTCATGCACATACCCAGGTTCGTCGGCTTCGTGTACACCTTCGTGCTGAATTCTGAATCTCGCTGTTCGATAAGAACGTCAAGGAAGGGGAGGCGGCGGTTCTTTGTAATGTTCAATCGTGAACGTGAGGCAGCTGTGGTCGTGGAATGCACGTCGCAGCTGCTCTATCTCATCCTGGGAGTCGGCGCAACGAAGGTGTCATCAATGTAGCGCACGTACATCCTCGTTTGTTGGAATTCTGGAAGACCCTCTCTTCGACGGTACCCACATATAGAAATTGGCGAAAAGGACCCTAAGGGGAAATCCCATCGCCACGCCGTCGATCTGGTGTACATATAGTTGCGGTGAATTACCAAGAAACCCGTCGACCTGATATCCTGTTTCCTAATAAAAGATTACCTTCAGCATTTATGATTTTTCGAAAATTCCCAATATGAATATTGGTCAGTTACTCAGAAACATCGCGAATTGTAAGGAAAATAGAAAAACAATATATAAAAATCAACTCGCTTAATTCTGCCATTCTTTTTAACATAAAAATAATAATAACTAATAATAATAATAATATAATAATATAATAATAATAAGGAATAATAATAATAATAATAATAATATAATAATAATAATGGAGAAAACCATCCACAGTATATGTACTACATATATTTAGAGACGACTCTATACAAATTTACCTTAAAATATATGTCTATATACATAGTATACGTAACTGTAGATTTGTTTCTACATTTCAAGACTTAGGCTACTATACTAACTACTACTACTACTACTACTACTACTACTACTGCTGCTGCTGCTGCTAATAATAATAATAATAATAATAATAAAAATTTGCACTTGGCCGCCATGGATGCTAAAGGACAAAATTTATTGCCTCCGAAAAGGAACTTCAATCAGCTGCGTAAATAGACATTCAATGATAAAAGAATATGAACGCACCCACATTTCTATGTGAATATACCCACGTCTTGTCTTACGAGTCCCTTCTCCACTTCATTAACCATAAGAAGAAGAAGAAGAGGAAGAAGAAGAAGAAGAGTAAGGAGAAGAAGAGAAGAAGAAGAAGTGTTTTAAACACCTACTATTATCAACTAGGACGCTATTTACGTACCATTTGAGACAACTCAGGCATGACTCATCTGTTAGGTGTCTCGGGGTGAGCCACTATAGGTAGGCCGTGGGTGAGCGCCGCTGCATTATTTCGTGGGTGGTTTCTAGGCCCACCTGGTACCTGCCCACATGTACACGAATGCACTAACTTGGCAGACGCTCCTCCTCGCTAAGCGAGAGGTTAAGAATGTCTGTTTGTTTAATTCAGGAGATCCGAGTGTGAACGAGATGGAGGTGGTGGTCGTCATACATAGTACGAGGTCAGTGCGAGAGAATGAAACCTGAGTTGTTTTGAGGTTTACAGTACGTTTAAGTCTCCACAAATCCACTGTCGAGGAAAAAAAGGTGTTTTAGGAGGTTTCCAAAGCGGTGACGAGGTTAGCAGGTCGTGGAGAGAGAGAGAGAGAGAGAGAGAGAGAGAGAGAGAGAATCGTACTATTTTCAGGGGTATGTCGTGGCTACAGGTCTACTATTCTTCAGAGCTAGATGATGATAGATTAAAGCCAGCCTTATGCTGCACGGGCTCTTGCTCTTCAGCAGCCCGTAATCAATTCTTTCAGAGCTTCCTTTACGAGGTGTACGACATTTCATTAACTACACAAACACACACACACACACACACACACACACACACACACATATATATATATATATATATTATATATATATATATATATTATTTTTTTCAAATGTGAGTCTTATGAAGTAAATAATCTAGAAATTCTATTTAAATATTATTATTATTATTATTGTTATTATTATTATTCATTATTATTATTTATTTATTTGATTTTTTTTTTTTTTTTGCTCTATCACAGTCCTCCAATTCGACTGGGTGGTATTTATAGTGTGGGGTTCCGGGTTGCATCCTGCCTCCTTAGGAGTCCATCACTTTTCTTACTATGTGTCCGTTTCTAGGATCACACTCTTCTGCATGAGTCCTGGAGCTACTTCAGCCTCTAGTTTTTCTAGATTCCTTTTCAGGGACCTTGGGATCGTGCCTAGTGCTCCTATGATTATGGGTATACGATTTCACTGGCATATCCCATATCCTTCTTATTTTCTATTTTCAGATCTTGATATTACTTATCCTTTTTTCTCTCTCTTTCTCTTCAACTCTGGTGTCCCATGGTATTGCGACATCAATGAGTGATACTTCTTCTTGACTTTGTCAATCAAATTATTATTATTATTTTTTTTCGACTGGGCGGTGGTATTATTATTATTATTATATTATTGTTTATTATTATAGTATTATATTATTACATAACTCCTCCATATTTGTCTCAAAAATTATTACTAAACGCCACTTATGGAATTTTGACCCAAGTCAGGTGCCCTTAGAATCACCCCTCTGTGTATCTGTGTACGGGATGCTATTGGTAATTTATCTTCAAAAGCTCCGACTCGGAAGGCGAAAAGGACATCTCAGGTTATGGATTGTCTATTGCCTTACAGCCTCCAAAGAGCACCAGACTGGATAATATGCTCTCAGCGTGTCACGATTTTCTCAATGGTTTGTCACCTGCGAATAAACCCTTCGTTTGATTGGAGTTGAATTGAATGTCAAGAACTGGGACCTACGAGCTCATTCAGCATTGAAACAGAAACGGACAGCAAAAGGTTTGAAAGGTGTAACAGGATGAAAACTTCGCATTGCGCTATGATCAATCGTTAGAAGAGAGTGGAGAGTAAGGTGGAACCGAAAGAAAGAATATGAAAGGAGGTATGCAAAAGGAACGAAAGATTTCCGCAGTTATGGGCTGAGGGTACGCTGCAAAGAACCTTAAGTAAATGCTTACAGGCAAACACATGAGGTGCGCTGACGGCCATAACCCCGCTACGGAGGTTCGATTGGAGAGTTTTGAGATAGGCTTTGTGAGATATGCGAGGGAAAATGACGCCATACCAAGGGTATTTCGGAAAGCCCTTTCATCACTCCACAATGACCAGAACGTAGTGATTACAAGACCTGGTAAAGGTGGATCATATCTGTGGATAGATCTGCATACAAGGGATATAACCATGAGGTACATCAGTGATCAAGATACACACACCTTACCAAGGAAATGAGATATCCACTGACCCGTGAGTGATCCAGTTTCAATCGTAAGATGGATAAACTATCACTGTGGAGTGGATGTGACCTAAAGATATTTAAATCTAGTCTCTCTAAGCTATCTTAAACATACTGCTTACCGAAGCCGAGGATCTCCCTCCCTCAGCCTGGCGAAGTGGTTAGCTTCTAGTTTTTATCGCCTCACTTCTCGAAGAGTAACATTGGCTTTCTTGAGCAAGGTTGGACCCTTGTGAAAACGGAAAAATGCTAAGATAAGAAGTTGTCTCTTTATTCACAAAGATTGATATAGATTCTTTGAAAGCAGAAAGATGGTTACCTTTGAAAATGCATTACCTTTATCATCCAATGCTAAGTCTTAGTTTAAACCAGACCACTGAGGCTGATTAACAGTTCTCCTAGGGATGGCCGGAAGGATTAGATATTTTTACGTGGTTGGGAACCAATTTCTTACTTAGCAACGGAACCTACAGCTTATTGTGGAGTCCGAACCACATTATATCGAGAAATGAATTTCTAATCACCAGAAATAAATTCCTCTGATCCCACATTGGAATCAGGACGTCTGTTGATCAGAGATGTAGGGAACTCCATCGTTTCACCGCTTTATGACGTCATCCTGCTTCGCCTACGATATGGTAGCAATGTTTGTCCGTCGGACATTGTTTCGACCGTGTGGACGGGCACCTTCAGTCATGAATGGATGGATGACCAAGGTTCATGGTGGACGAAACCGTCGGGCTAAACTCAACATTTCTTTTACACTTCTTCTATGCGGATTGATTACACACACACACACACACACACACACACACACACTCATACATGTGCATATATATATGTGTGTATACATACACATAAGTACACAGTTATATACATACATTACTATATATAATATAATACACACATATTTATGCACACATATTTAACCTTTCGGTTTTGTGAGGAGATGAAAGGGTAATAACTGCACGGCTGTCTTTTCCAATAATCTATATATCAGCGACATGATACATGCATACAAGGTTTGTCTGCAATATGCAGATAATAATACACATAAAAATATAGACTTCACTTCTACGCCTCTTGGATGTCATGAAGAATGTCACTGTACAAGAAATCCGGTCGAGTGTTTCTTATCCAGATGCAGTTGACAGATTTTTGTTTTAGTATATTGACACAGAGTATATTCAGATTTAGGACGAATCTTTAACACATCCATAGTGAATGCAAGCAATGAATCTTTTCTGAAAAGCCTATTCTATTCTGCCACTTGTTCAGAGTAAGATTAGAAAACAGTATCCAAAAATTTAATTTGAATAAGTAGATTCCTATGTTTATTTATGCATAATTTCCAAGTGTTTATCACTTATAACTTAAACGATACCTGAGAGTTCATGACGAACAATGTTGACAATTGAAAATGAAAGCTTTCCTCATGGATTTGAATCTAAATGGCCTTATAAGCTGGAAGGTGATTATTAACTTGGAGCTCAGGACTTGTACTATACTGAACTTCCTCTTCGACACACGTCAGGATGCACTGGAGGAATATAGTCTATTTCACCAACTTGCTTTGCGCCATGACTTTTATTTATGGGTGCAGCGACAGGCAACTTTGGGGCTAGACTTCATTTTTTTTTGGTCGTAGTTTGTGTAGTGACTCTGCCACTCCTCCTTCCAGCGGCTTTTGGTAGAGTTGCTATTGCGTAAACTGGAGTTGAGGTTAACTGCACCCCAATTCCTTCATAATCGGTTTTTAGGCAGTAAAAGAAGCTCCCCATGGGTGCTTTGTACAAAAGTGACAGGCACACCATCTCGTTCCTGTCTAAGCTAAGAATTCTTGCTGGATCTCTTTCCGGAGGCTGTGACTCTAGTACTGGTTCACCCTGTGGTAAAGGACGTGCCTTTTTCTTCTTGGGGGGTCTGGCCTTTGTTAGTCACTGGACCAGTTGGTGAAACAGCATGGCAAATTATCTCAACTACTGCTGCACTTTCACCCCCATCTGGAGCCCTCTCTCGCTTAATCCAAATACTTCTCTGGAAGAAGGATCTGAAAGGCCTATCCCGTGAAGAAACACACTCATGGTTTATCCTTGAACTAACATTTGACCACCCTCAGATGTGTCATATATATCCTTTGTTGAGGAAGAAGTTGTTCGTCATTCCTATGAAGGAAGGTGAATGCATGCGTCCACCAGAGGACGCCTTTTCTGGTGACTGTTCTTTAGGTACAGCAAGAGTAAGGACGACCTGATTCACCTTTATAACCTGACACAGGTGATGACCTCCTTTCTCTGCTCCAGGGATCTTCAGTTCATTGCCAGATTCTGATTCAGACACTCCGGAGTCTTTCACTCTGATCAAGGAATAGGTTCAGCCTCTGAAAAGATTGATTGGGGTAGTCTTGTATTTAGTCAGGACTAGATGATAAAGTAGCTGTATTCTATAAGAATATTAATAAAAGTGTGTACAAAAAGGCCTCTTTACAAAATGGTATTTCTCCATGACCTAAATAAGACAGGTATTAGATAAATTAAGAATTATGGTTAATGAAGTCTTCCTATAATTGCAACAGTTGAATTAGAGAGATTGGTCAGTTAATGATGAATGTACCAGCAAATCAGTAAAAAGATGACAGTTCCATTAATGTTTATATATAATCAAGCAAAATGCCAAAGGAGTACCTACAAGTGCCATACTTATTAATCCCCCTCCCAGATGGAATGGTTCCCAGGGCCATAGAGTGAACTTTGTTACATTAAATACAAATCAAAATTACTTGTCTACCTACGTCATACGCCGACGTTGTCTGGGTGAGGCTGAAAAATGTGTTTGTTTTTCACCCTGCCAGTCAAAAGAGCTGCATTTCCGATACTTTCATCAACAGTTTCAAGAGTTTCCTCTCTCTTCTTCTCTCCGTCACCCCAGGAGGATGGATGTGCACGGAGTAAGTGACATTGGATATATTTCTTCATTACTATGTGTTCCTCTCGGACACAAGGGACAATATCCAAATGTTTTATAGACTGCACAACATCAGGGTCTAATGCTTCGGTGGAGGAGGATGCCAATGTCTTCTCAGCGACTGGCTTTCTAGGACACCTATACGACCCTCTAACAATAGCTACCCCGACCAAAAGAAGTACCAGAATCACCCCCATTCCTCCCAGAGCAGCACCAACGATTGGGGGAAACCTCTCCAGCTGATTCTTGTACTGGAAAAGACAAGAGGGAAGCTGTTACATACAAGGAGATGATCACACTTAAATAAAATGATTAGATATTTGAGCCTGCTATCCAATATGGAAAAGATGTATAGATGTTGAATGCAAATGAAAGAAAAGAGGTGGAAGCTTTTGAGATGAATTGTTTGCATATACTGAATATGTTGAGCTACGAGTTGAAGTGGTGAAATATATGTACGATACATAATAGGGGTAAAAAACTTAGCATAAGTGTAAGGTGGATTAGAATTTTATGACACAGATTGGTCATGACTGTGAAGTGAAAGCGAGTGACAGGCAAAACTACAACAAAATGAAAACAAAAGTAGTCTGACCTGGAGCTGCTCTATGCTGGGCATGCTAGTTTGAATCTTCATGGTGACGGGTCGCTTCGGCCACGAATATTATGACCCACGATATTCAGAATGACCCTTTTACCTGCCTCCACAGTACTGACCACCCACTCAGGATACTCGCTGTTCGGAAGATAAGTTTCAAATTACAAGTGAGTTTCCCAATATCTCTGAAGCAAATAGAAGAAATTTGTCTTATCATGACATAATGCTCCGCCTCACCTGCTGATATTCGCTATGACCAATCCATCCTGCCACGCTTCCAGCAAGAAATTCTGAGGCAGCCGCCCTCCGTCAAAACCCTCCAGACAGCTGACAACAAGGGCTGGTTTCATACCGTCAGGGTTGACAGTCGTGGCCGAGCAATTCGTGGGTGTATCGGGGGGACCGAGCTGTACGAGGTTGACGACACACGCCTCCTTCTGACGCCCAACGTTATTCGTTGCCCTGCAGAGCAGGCGGCCGTAGTCCTCCCTCCTTCCAGGCACGACCGTCAGGGTCGACGTCAGTCCCTCGATGACGTACTTGTCAGGGGACAGAATCTCCTCACTCCCGTCGGTCCTTTTCCGCACCCAGGACCAGATCAAGTTGGAAGAGGGCTCGGCCTCCACCCTGCACTTGGCCTTGACCACCGACCCTCGAGCTGCCCCTGGGTCCTCTCTGTGCCCGTCGACCCAGCGCATATGGGGGCATCTGGAAACCAGCCATTTGTTGGGAGTTAGTTGTTGGTCGGTTTCAGTTGATTTTCTCTAAACATCCTCAATTATTTCGTCACAAGAGAATGGGTTTTAAAACTAGAGTTGAAGGGGCTTTCTGTCTAGGGGGTGTCTGGCTTCACTTAGCAGGTTAAATGACCGATGGATCTTGTTTGTAAGTAATATCAGGCTAAGTGACCTGCTGACATTCAAAACACTATTCTTTTCTATTTCTTCCCGACCTCAGAGTTCACACCCAACCATTCAAATTTCTTCTCGTATTTGTGGTGATGAGTCCCCGCCTTTTCCTCTGTCGTTATAATCTCTTCCACATTTATGCATGAGAGAGTTATTCTATTCTTTCTACTTATTCTTAATTATTTAATTATTGAATCCATCTTTCTTACCGCACTTTACTTTGGTAAACTTCATTTTACAATCATGCAATTTTCACTCGACTAATCGCTGAATGACTGTCATTATCTAATTACTTTTTTTTATGTTTATATTCTCGACAAACCAACAAGAAGACTCGAAGACTCGAAATTGTACCCTGAGACATTTTTACCATTAAATGATAATTAAGGCCCATCCCAAGGGCGAGCTGGTCCCAACGAACTTTACTCAATTGTTGAATGCCCAAAACTCTTCCTCCACTTCTCTCTCTCTACCTGTCGTTACCGTCTTCTTTGCTTTTCACCTGGCCCTTATTCCAATCGCCCTTCTTCTCCTTTCCATATAGGTTGGTACCTCCTGCAGTAATGAATCTATCCTGATGTAAATTTAGTTTTAAGCAGATTTGTGTTTAACTTTGTTTGCTTTTATATTCTACAACATTTATTCTTATATTTACAGCCTTGGAAATGAGACTTGTTTGTCTTGAAACGTCGGCACTAATAAAGATGTTTTTTATGTAGTACCAGCCTGTTTCCACTGCCCTCTGATCTGAATATATCGACTGATTAGCTGTCCACCTGTATCCTTTATATATTATATATATCTATATATATATATATATATATATATATATATATATATATATATATATATATATATATATATATATATATATGTTGTGTGTGTGTGTGTGTGTGTGTGTGAGTGCGTATGTACGTGTACATATACATATACATAACATACACAGATACACACACACACACACATATATATATATGATATATATATATATATATATATATATATATATATATATATATAATATATATATATACGTATATATATATATATATATATATATATATATATATATATATATATATATATATATATATATATATATAAATATATATATATATATATATATATATATATATATATATATATATATATATATATATATATATATATATATATATATATACGTATATATATATATATATATATATATATATATATATATATATATATATATATAAATATATATAGCTCATGACATAAACACGTTGTTAATAATATAATCTATCCATTTAAGAGCCTCGTGCACTAATAATAATAATAATAATAATAATAATAATAATAATAATAATAATAATAATAATAATAATAATAATAATAAGCCCAAATTACACACACACACACACTACAATACAGATGTGAGTCCATAGCGTTTGCTAACAGTGTATGTAGAAATAAATATTCAGATTTCTCTTACTTGAATCAGAATGGTCATTTCTTTTGGTACCCATCAGCCCCTCACAACCGGCCCTTACCCACAAGGAGGAGACAAAAGACCTGTACCCACCATGACTCAAATCAGCACCAAGGACCAATCTCATACCTAATCACAGCTTCTTCAGCCCTACTCCATAAAAGGAATCCAAAACCACCATTTAGAGATATCATATTTCCAGATAATTGCACAGACAGACAGAAATCTTACGCGCATACAGACAAACACGTACAGACACACAAGAACGCAAACAGCAGCACATAATCTACCGACACGCGATATATAGCCACACTTTACCTCTTTGAAAATGATAAACTCGGTGTCAATCCTGACTGTTATCGACTTATACTGAGAGTGGCTTCATACATAAAGCCGAAAACAGGTCAGGATTACACTTTGTCTTTTTAAATTCCTGTAAAAGAAAACGGCTGAGACAGCCATTTGTCTGTCCGTCAGCATTTTCTTTGCCCATCCTTAGATTTTACAAACTACTGAGGCTAGAGGGCTGCAATTGCCATGTTGATCATCCCCCTCCAATCATCAAACATAGCAAATTTCAGCCCTTTAGCCTCAGTAGCTTTTATTTGTTAAAGGTTAAAGTAAGCCATGATCGTGCGTCTTGCAGCGCTATAGATAGGCTACCACCGGGCTGTGGCTGAAAGTTTCATGGAGAGCGTCTCTCTCATACAGCATTATACCGAGACCACCAAAAGATAGACCTATTTTAGGTGTCCCTTGGTTATAAGCTGTACAAAAACTTCGGCTTTCTGTTTCCTTGCTTATATAAAGTCGAAACCGGGAAGGATACGTACAAACCACACACTCACACGCACACGCACACGCACACACACACTCATACAGACTTTCATTTACCACCTATATGAATCGAGCACTCACGTTGGACTGTCAGGAAAAAGGTATTACTGACTCGCGCCCTTGAGCATTGGTGGCGACGCAGGTGTAGGACCCTGAGTGACTCCTGACGACGCCCCTGATGACGAGCGACTGCTGACTGACGACGACTCCTGCGTTGATGTCCTGGAGGATTTCCTGGCCCTTGTGGGGAGAAGAAGAAGAAGAACAAGAAGAAGTTAAAGTTCAGTTGGAATGCTAGAAGAAGGAAAGTTACGATCGAAGTCTTCAGTAAAAGAAAAACAATGATGAAGTTTTTCCTTACATCTTGGTGGCATGATAAAAAAGATAATTTTGGGTCAACACCATTCTAAAGTATTCTGTTGGAGAGACAGAAAGGCAAGTTATTTGTAGTCGTAATCACAACGTGTTTACATAGCTGAAACGCCAAGTGATGACGAAGAAGGTATTAGTTAATAAGGCAAAGGGACTAATTATGTGCCAATATTAGATATAAAGCAGAGGGACTCACATTATGGCACCAATATTAGTCAATAAAGCAAAGGGACTCACGTTATGGTACTAATATTGGTCAATAAAGCAAAGGGACTCACGTTGTGGTACCAATATTTAAATAAACAAAAGCAAAGAAACTCACGTTATGGTACTAATATTAGTCAATAAGCAAAGGAACTCACGTTATGGTACCAATATTAGTCAATAAAATTAAGGGACTCACGTTATGATACCAATACTGGTCAATAAAGCAATGGAACTCACGTTTATGGTACTAATATTGGTCAATGAAGCAAAGGAACTCACGTTATGGTACCACTCAATTCGATGGAGTTTCGGGTTCGACTTGACGTGACACTCGAAGTAGACGTCGTCCTCTTCCTTGAGTTCTCGGCCTCCAAAGGCTTCCCGAGCTGAGGTCTACGATAGGCTCATCTGGAGGACAAGGAAATGAACAAATAGACCCAATCATAGAAAAAATATGAGACAGCGAGTGACGAACGATCAAAGTTCACAGGAAGATGCAGAGAGCAAGCACGAAAGAGGTATATACTCTGTTTTTTTCCATCTGTCCATCCGCCTGTGGTTTTTTGTATGGTAACACTGCGTCTTGGGCTTTAGATAGTTACATTAAGCTCACATTCATAATTATAATATCATCCTATTTCGAATATTAACGGTGTAATTCGCATACAGTAAATTATTAAAACACTTTTCAGTTGCAAATGTACACCCAGATATCCTTTTATTTACCTAAAACTTACACATTGCGTAACTATCTAAGCCCGGGACGCAGTGTTACCATACAAAAAACAGGCAGATGGACAGATGAAAAAACGGAGTATAGTGAGATAGAGAGAGAGAGAGAGAGAGAGAGAGAGAGAGAGAGTGAGAGAGATATTCTCTGCAACACCAACCCTCTCCCCACAATAACCTTGGAGAGAATTCAATTCCTCACGTTTTCTATAAAGTTGCTATTCGAAGCGGCTTTCCCACAAATATAGAATGGTATAAAATAAAGAAGATAAAGTAATAAATCTTGGTGGTAAGAGAAAAGAGCAGGAAAGATGACTACACGATTATCATGCATTGTCCAGCCAGCAGAGCCTTGTGGAACGATAGACGCAAAGTGATTCAAATTTGGAAAACACGGTAAAGAAAGAAGTAATAATAATTTCTTCACTTTTCTCTTATAAACAAAACCATTTTTTTTAAATTTCGTACAATTTATTGTTTAGTGTTAATGTATAAATCTTTACTGGACGGACTGAAGAGCTTTGAGTTAATAATGATCAGAATCGAGTGAAATTTGCGAATAATATTATATAAT
>NC_061098.1:41037596-41047596 GCF_015104395.2 Macrobrachium nipponense
ACCAAAAGCAAAATTATGAAAAGTTAAAAAGAAAAATGAAAGATTTAAAACACTACCAACAATTGACCTCAGGTCCTACAGACCAGAACCCCCGCCCCCCTCCCCACCACGAACAGCTGCATCTGCCGTGGTCACTCACGTGTAATGTTGAGTACCACCGAGGCACTCCGAGGAGGAACAGTCGCCTCTTCGGGGGCGTTGAAGTTGGTGGGTGCGCGCGGGCGTCGCAGGTCAAAAGATCCCCCCGGGCCCCCTGGAGTTCTCTTTGGCCGCCACTGATAAGGTTGGCTTCGGACACTCGTTCCTGGAGGGAAAAGGGGAGGCGGGATTGGATTATAAATATATATTTATATATAGCTTATAAACACAGAAGAGCACGTGACTTCATTAAATAAGCGAATACAACAGGGAAATGATAGGCAGAAATCCAAGCGCTTTTGTCTTTACTAACGACATTGTCAAGGACGAATGAAATACAGTAGGTAACTATCTTTCCAACTGTATTTCATTCGTTCCTTGACAATGTCTTAGTAAAGACGAAAGCGCTTGGAATTATGCCTAACATTTTCCTGTGGTATTTGCTTTTATATATATATATATATATATATATATATAATATATATATATATATATATATATATATAATAGTATATATATAAGTATATAAATACTTGAGGACTAATTACTTTTCATTAACCGAATGTCTGCGGTATTCTGAGTCACCTTTATTACAGTTTACGTCAATAGAAATATAGAATTATTACCCTCGCCTTCGACAGAAAAACTATGTTAGAAAAGTTAAGTATATCCTAATTTTACCAGACCACTGAGCTGATTAACAGCTCTCCTATAAGGGCTGACCCGAAGGATTATAGAATTTCAGCGTTCCTGGGAACCAATTGTTGACTTAGCAACGGGACCTACAGCTTATTGTGGGATCCGAACCACATCGAGAAATGAATTTCTGTCACCAGAAATAAGTGCCTCTGATTCCTTGTTGACCTGTCTTAGTGGGTATAGTTGACTATGTGATTCGATGTTTGGTTCCCTTATGATAGGAAGATTCTACACAAAAGAATGAATGATACTTTCCCCAGGGTTGATTCTGTAATGAATGAAGTGATTGCTCCAAAAGAAAAGGAAGAAGTCCTGCTGTTCTCACCAATTAAGGAATCCAACACTTGTCACGGTAAAGGACAATTCACTACAAAGATATGTGAATTTACTACAGCAAAAAATAAGCCACATTTGTTTCAGTGGTCATGGCAATGAATTACATCTGTTACTACCAAATAGAGACATTAACAATTGTTATGGTTATGAAAAAGCAGTCACTATATGAAAATGCATGCGTAACACTTATAATACTTGCTACTGGAGTGATACAGAGAGAAGAGAGAGAGAGAGAGAGAGAGAGAGAGAGAGGGAAACTCACCTGTCACAGGATCCAAAGAGGAATTTGCGTACAGGAGGGGGGCAGGGGGAGCTCCCTGCCTTCATTCCACCAGGTGAGAGCAGGGAGGGCCGCCCCCCGACGCTCCTACAGGTCAGCTCCGTCAGCTGGTTCTCCTGAAGGGGTCCTACGGTCCCCACCATCTCTCTGCCTTCCCAGATCACTACGGAGGGCCGGGGGTGGGGGACTGTGGGATATTGAAAAGGATTGTAGAAGCTTCAATAAGGAGAGGAACATAATAATAATTAAAAAAAACAATTATAATCACTATTATGAATTCTTGAATTTTTTTTACTTAGTTTAGCAATTACCATGTCAAAATTCTGTTTTTTATTTTATTTTGATTTAGCAATTACCATCGAAAATTCAGTTTTTTAACACATTTTGATTTAGCAATTACCAATGTCAAAATTCAGTTTTTTCTAAAATTTGATTATTAGCAATTACTATGTCAAAATTCTGTTTTTATTTTATTTTGATTTAGCAATTACTATGTCAAGAATTATGATTTTTTTAAAATTAAAAAAAATTTTGATTTAGCAATTACTATGTCAAAACTATGTTTTTAAAATTTCGATATAGCAATTATTATTGTCAAAATTCAGTTTTTCTAAAATTTGATTTAGCAATTACTATGTCAAAATTAGTGTTTTTTTTTATTTCTTTTGATTTAGCAATTACTATGACAAAATTCTGTTTTTTTTGTTTTATTTTGATTTAGCAATTACTATGTCAAAATTTCTTTTTTGTTTATTATAATATTCTTTACATCTAAACACATTGATTTTTACATAGGTCGAAATTTAAATATATAAAAAAAAAATTAAGAAAGAAAGCAAATTAAGGTAGTTTTATCAAATCATAGATAAAGCTAATGATACTAAACTAGTAAAGAACATGATGATAAAAAATACAACAGAGGAATAAATTCTACCAAATGGAAAACAATAATCGAGTGATCTCCTCCATCAATCTCATAACCTCTGATCCCAAAGGAGTCACGACTATCTCACCGACCACCGTTCAGGTTGACCCTGGTTGTCGTGACGTCGAAACGCGGTAATCGACCCGGCACGTATAGATGTCCTGATCGTGGGCGTGTGGGCGGGTTCGAGCACCAACGCGGGCGCGCTGGAGGGCACGAAATACCCCCTCCTGCCCAGAGCGACCTCGTCCCACACCTGACGCCGCTGGAGAAGTCTCCCACCCTGGCGTCGTAACTGCATGCCCAAACTTCACTCAGTCAGTCAGTGAGTCAACTGAAAACTCCACTCAGTCAGTCAGTGAGTCAACTGAGATGTCACTCATTCACTCAGTCATTCAAATGAAACGTCACTCAGTCAGTCAGTCAACTGGAACGTCTCTCAGTCAGCTGAAATGTCACTCAGTAAATCATCACTCAATCAGAAATGAGTATGACTGATCCAATGTTAATTACAGGACCCAGGGTCTGATATTTACTTGGACCGTCTGAAGAACTAATTCTGAAACTTTCTTGAAAGTATAGGCCGTGCTAACTTTTTTTATAGTCTAATATTTCAGGCCACGAATTTACATCCTTCATAAGACAAACATTTAGTGGCATCTTCATGAATCAATTTAATATAATCTTAAAATATGAAAACTTTGACGAGTTTTCGGTTGGGGTTAAATCAGAGAAAATGTATTTTTTTTTCCAAGTGTGTGTATGTGGATGAGAGAGAGAGAGAGAGGAGAGAGAGAGAGAGAGAGAGAGAGAGAGAGAGAGAGATAATTGTATCTAAATCCTAAATGCTTTGATGACAATATTAATTGAATGAAAGTCCCGTATAATGCAATTAACGTGAGCAGGGGCAAAAGAACCGAATTTGTTTGGTCTTTATGCTAATTTAATGAGCCCACCCCCCCCCCGATAACGTCATCATCATTATGCCATTTACTGTCAAATATTAAAACATTTTGTTTACCTTTGCCCTGCGTTTCAACATACATACATTTCAGTCAACGACAGCTAAAAAATGAGAGTCAACAATCGCGTACAAAAATCGTTTGCAAAAAGGAATTTCATTTGGACCTCAAAGGCTCAAGCGCGGCTTATACTTTGATGATCTTTTTGGCGCAGCAGTTAAACAAATTTGTGTTCATGTTAGCTATTCATTTAGTCATGCGAACGATTTAGAATTTGTAAAAAAATCCTTTACTTAAAGGACTCATTTTTTAAAGATCTTCTGGCTTTTAGTTTTCCGTAAAAGAAATCTATTGAGATGGCTTTGTCTGTCCCGTCCTCAGATCTTAAAAACTACTGCGTCTAGAGGGTTGTGAATTGCTATGTTGATCATCCACCCTCCAATCATCAACGTATCAAATTGCAACCCTCTAGCCTCAGTAGTTATTATTTGATTTAAGACTGAAGTTAGTCAAGTTCGTGCGTCTGGCAACGTTATAGGAATTGTTTATATATACCATATCCTCACAGTTGCTTTCAACGTGAAATATGTACTTTCGTTTGGGTTAATATTCCCAGATGTTGGTCACGAGATAAATACAAGTTAGATTTTATTTCATTTTTTCATTTAGACTTTAGAAGCGTTGGTATTGCATGGTTATGTGCTCTATAAGATCAGTCATTAAATATTATAGTAAAAATTTCAATGATCTGCCTTTGATAAAAAAATGAAGAAGTAGCAATCTTTATTTCATAGTGTTTTTCATATGACGCAAATATTTCAGAATTAAGACACCTCCCTCTCTCTCTCTCTCTCTCTCTCTCTCTCTCTCTCTCTCTCACCTGTATATGGGCAGAGAACTACTGAAGCGGCGATACAAAGAACCAGAACGGGCTGGTCGTCTTTCAGTTTCGGCTTCAGCAGACATGGCAGGCTGGCCCTCCCCCCCGACGACAACCCAAACGTCGATCATCGAATCTGGAAATAATAATAATAATAATAATAATAATAATAATAATAATAATAATAATAATAATAATAATAACAATAATAATAATGTCTTAAAATGGATAAACAAATACAGTTAGGTATATGTGCGTATTATTTTAAGATAAATCTGAGCTTTCGGGAATCTGTAATGTTCATCTTTAAATATATTTACATATACAAAAACTGGAGATTTGTTCCTCCAATTAATAATACTAATAATAATAATAATAATAATATAATAATAATAATAATAATAATAATAATAATAATATATAATAATAATAATAATACTATGCTGGAAGAAGACCTTCATTATACAGGTTTTATTGAAAATAAGCTATTTCAGCGCTTTTATTTTGTATGAAGTTTCTCTATTCTTCTTATTACTGACGTTTACTTTTCTTCGTACTCAAATTGGCTATTAAAACGCCAAAATGGGAATTTAGGTAAAAAACGTGGCATTTGTCAAATTGAATATATTATACAAACTGCAGTACAAATTTATCTTCTGTCAATTAGGCTTAAGATCCAGTTTTACTTTTGTCTAATATATTGAATTTGACAAACACCACGTTTTTTAGATGAATCCCCCATTTGGCGTTTTTAATAGCCAATTTGAGTACGGAAGAAAAATCACTATAAGAAGAATAGAAAAACTTCTATACAAAATAAACGCGGGCTGAAATAGCCATTATTTACAATAAATAATAATAATGTTAGCTTAAATAATTTGATTACTTAAATTTATTGATGACTCCAATCGCCTGTTTTTCCCCACAATAAACCTTCAACAAAAGGTAAGCCTGTTCAGAAAATGTTCCGTCAGCCTAAGCAATAGACCTGCAGCCATCAGGAGGCTAAAAGTTCAGGCTTAATTGGTCTCCGGCCTTTCAGAGATTTCTTGTAGTCCAAAGCGACCACTCCATTACTGAAGGTTTCGTCTCCGAGGACAACTGGGACTCTCTGAAGACTTTTCTGAACCGAGGTGTCAGGGAATTGGAAAGAAGGAAGAAGAAGAAGAAGAAGAAGAAGAAGAAGAAGAAGAAGAAGAAGAAGAAGAAGGGAATGAGGTGTCAGGGAAACTGGAAAGAAGAAGAAGAAGAGAATAAGGTGTCAAGAAGGAAGTGAATGAAGGAAGAAGAAGAAGAAGAATAAGAAGAAGAAGAAGAAGGAAGAAGAAAGAAGAAGAAGAATGAGGGGTGGCATTGGGAAAGAGAAGAAGAAGAAAGAAGAAGAAGAAGAAGAAAAAGTGTCAAGGAACTGGAAAGCTTGATAGAGACTGAAGAAGAAGAAGAAGAAGAAGAAGAAGAATAAGAAGAAGAGATTGGGAGGAAAGAGAGAAGAAGAAGAAGAAGAAGGAATAATAATGAAGGGTAAAAGAAGAATAAGAGAATTCAGAGAAAGAAGTAAGGGAAGTTGGAGTGATTGTAAGAGGAAATAACGAAGAAGAAGAAGAAGAAGCCCAAGAATAAAGAAGAAGAAGAAGAAAATGAAGAGAAGAAGAGGAACTGCATATCTCCAAACAGTACATCACTTGCAAATTGGATACAAAGCGAGAGCACCGCATTTGAACGCATTAGGACCAAACAAAAACACAATTTGTGGAGGACGAAATAATAATTTTAAGACTCACAGACGTCATAAAAGCTGTGGCCATGGAGTAAGGAAATAATTATACAAAACTGTAAAAGAAGAGATGGACCCGTGACTCATCCCTGTGTGCGTCAACATGCTTCGTTTGTATGAGACTGAGCTTGCTTGCATTTATATATGCTGGTCGGTTCATTCAGAACATCTACATCGCTTCGGAAGGCACTCACATTTGTATTCTAATTCAGAAACGCATCTATATACAACGGAACCTTCTCTTGATCGACTTCTATGGCGTCTGTTCACTTAAACACTTGAAGTGAACAAGTTTTGACAATGAGAAAGCAAGCATTAGTTTTCCTTTTCTCTTGAGAAATGTGAAGGGTCTTGGGTGGTGTGGTGTCGAGGTACTAGTCCTATTGGGGTAAGACTTTAAATCAAGATTCATTGTCTTAGTTTTCTGCAACGTGCTGTGGTTATGCACTTATGCTATCTTCTCTTCCTTTTAACTTCTGCCATCTTACTCGTTGTTTATGTCTGTTTTGTAATTCCTCTTTGCATGTAATCATTCTGTTTTGCGTGTGATATTTATATAAACAACAACAACAACAACAACAACAACAACAACAACAACAACAACAACATAATAATAATAATAATAATAATAATAACTAATAATAATAATAATAATAATAATAATGTGGTACCTGATTCGTATGAAGAACTAGTATTTGTCTTGCAAAATTTAGATGCAAAGGCAAGATAATAAAAACCTGTTTTACTTATTTTAAAGTTTCACCTACAAAAAAACCTAATAAACAAACAAAATATATGAACTTTTATCTTACAGTCGACGATCTAAATTGGCCCTCCAAACTGGTCTTCAGCAAAGCTTACAAGATACTGTTGTGATCAGTCACAATGAAGAGACCATTACAAGTCCGCCCTCGAATACTTAAGTGTGAAATATGCAGAGAGAGGTCAAGAAACTTTATCTCACAGATGGTTTGATGGTACTACATACATGGGGACTAGTGATCGTGCGTTGTCTTTTTCTAAAGAACAAATCATAACCATGATATTTTTATTTCACTCTACTTAGCTTGTATAAGTTTTTCTTGGATTGGTCCTGCACCGGTAGTAGGCCAATTCAAACTCGAATGTAGGCGAGAAAACGTGAAAGGAAAAAAAACCTCATTTCTTTTGTCGGATTTTGATAAACACGAAGGTTTACGACTCCGCCTACCGATTCGGTAGTCGCGAGTTTCAATTCCCCGCTCTGCCAACGTGGATTCAGAGAAATTTGTTTCTGGTGATTAGAAATTTATTTCGCGATATAAAATGTGGTTCGGATCCCATTATAAGCTGTAGGTCCCTTTGCTAGGTAACCAATTGGTTCCTTAGCCGTAGTAAAAATCTCTAATTCTTTGGCAGCAGCCACGGAGAGCTGTTAAATCGGCTCAGTGGTCAGGTTAAAACTAAGATATACTTAACGTTGTCAAGAGCGAAAATATATGAATATTAATCTTAAATCCTGAGAGGTTTAAGGACAAAAGACAAAAAAATTAAAAAGCAAATGAAAGGAATGTACTGAACATATCGAAAAGTGCCTGGAGTAAATACAATCTTTAAAAAAAAAAAATATCAAGCAGGAGAAAGTAAAATAAACTGAAAAAGATGTAAAAAAAAAAAAAAGTTCTGACAGAGACCACGTTGAAATACGCAAATAAAAAACGAGATGAAAAAACAGGAATTAGAAAAACCTAACTTCAGTTGCCTGAATGACCGAGCAAGAAAAGCTGGCCTCCCAAATATCTAGGACCAGGTCCACGAGCAATATTGCCAGATGGGGGTGTGAGGTGGATAATCCTTCAACCTGTTCAGAGGATCCGTCGAGAACACGTGTCCTGCGCCATAACTCTGTGGGGACAGCGAATCCTTTTTGATAGTTTAGTGTGGTATAAATATACGGTGATTTTTTTTCTCTCTAATGAGGATTTATTTTTTATTGCGATCATCATTTTCTTTCATATTTCTTGTTATTTTCCTATCAAAAGTTATACTTATGAAGATGAACTTGTATATAACCAAAATAAATAAAATCAATTAAACTTTTTAGTAACTATTGCTTATATTCCATATAACTTAAAAAGTACAAATTATACCATGGGCTACTATGGGATATACTTTTGTAAGTTTGATAAAATATAAGGAATTCTGATGAAAGTTCAATCAATTTCGCTTTATTTTTTTTCTCACGGTAATTGACAAAGGTCATCATCATACACACATACACATATATATATATATATATATATATCATATATATATATATATATATATATATATATTTATTTGTATATAGATTTTCATGTTGTATCTTTTATCATGATGTAGGCCATAATTCTACTAGCAAGAAATGAATAAACAAAATAACCAGGTTTACAAAACGCGATTCTGTGACTGACAGAGATCTTGCGTTCGCTAAGGCACAAAATATCCAACCGCGCTGCAGTGTGATAGGTAAATTCTGGATATTTTCCTGTGGCCTGGATAATAATACGCCATTCTTATAGCAAGAAATTGCAACCGGATTTGTTTTTTATGTTGTTTTCACGCTTGCATGGAACCAGTGGTTATTCGGCAACGGGACAACGGCTTTGCGTGACTTCCGAACCACGTCTAAAGAATGAACTTCTATCACCAGGAATACGCATCTCTGACCCCTCAATGGAATGCCCGAGAATTGAACTCGCGGCCACCGAGGTGGCAGGTCAGACCAAACCGACCAAGCCACTAGAGCGCTGCAAACCGGGTTATAAAATTTCAACTTCCAACGAACAAACAAGGCGTGATCCACCTTCCAGCTTACGTGGTGTGCGTGATAAATTACGGTCAAATAGAGCGTTGTTTCATCAACGAAAATTAAAATAAATTCACTATATTTTATTAGAAATAATTTGTTCTGTACTGTTTAACAGGCACATTACTTATTTTTTACATTTTCATTCTAATCAATAAAAATCATGAATAACCAATCACAAAATTTCCTGTATCTTTAACTCAAATGCAAAACACCTTTTTCAGACCTTTTTAGGCTTTTCCATAGACCTTTCCTACCCCCTCCCCCCCCCCCCCCCCTCCCCCCCCCCCCCCCCACAACAACAACAGCATCAAGCACAACAAGAACAACAACAAAATAGTTTGTAAGTTACTCCCAGAGTAAGCGAAAACAGGCTTCGTTTAGGAAACGTGTTTTATGATCGATGTGTAATTCAAGATATTTTTTCTCAGGAACATTTGAATAATCTGGGTAGACACTTATTTCGTTTTTATTATTTATTTTTAGGTTATCTATTTACTCGAGTATCAAGGAAACATCAGTCTTATAAAAAAAAAAAAACTACTTCCTAACAATACAGAACTTTGCTCATCAATCTCTCATAAATCATAAAAAAATTAAAAAGAAAGAAACCGTTTGGAACTGACGTTGATACAACCAAGCAACGTTTTCTTGCTCAGGCAGAAATGTGTCTAAACAACGATAGATGAATGTTCTCGCTACGCTTTTATAGTACGGAAAGATATTGCACTAAGTTCCTTTGCGGTTAGATGTTATACATTAATCTAGTTTATCATACTCGTAGAGGGAAATACTCCTGTTGTTAACTACGAAGTATTCTCCATGCCTCCGGAGGATATATATATATATATATATATATATATATATATATATATATATATATATATATATATATATATATATATATAAATATATGTATATATATATATACATTTATATAACACACACACTACACACACACACACACACACACACACATATATATATATATATATATATATATATATATATATATATATATATATATATATATATATATATATATATATAAAGGTATAAGCCACGAAGGAAAAATAAAACAATGGAGTTTCTGCAAGATCTTTACTCAGCTGAGTAAGGTAAAGGACGTTGAGTCGAAAGATCTTGCAGAAACTCCGTTGTTTATTTTTCCTTCGTGGC
>NC_061098.1:41052596-41078127 GCF_015104395.2 Macrobrachium nipponense
CAAGGTACGAATTGAAATAGTTAAAAGTAATACTACACATATATGAGCATATTCGTGCTTGCGTATTTTGATTTTAAAAGTTTTTAATTTGTGTGCGTTATGTATACGTTATGTATGAGCATGTAGCCGTACCTCTTCACATACATACATACATACATACCTACATAGTACTAGTTTTTTTTCCCGACAATTAGGCGAACTAGTACCGCATTGATTTATGCGCAAATTTGAATTTTGCACACAGGAATCAGGGCACCAATTTTAATCCCTAGGTGGGAGAGCATTATGAATAATAAGAATAACAATGAATAAGACTGAAGTTAAGGAAACAACAGCACAAAGAAAGATGAAAAATGAATGAAACTGATGTATGTCATTCAGACATTGGACCATGGTGAGAGCAGCTAGGCTTATTATTTCATGAAGCCACAATGCTTATACAATGAACCAGTCCATTCAGAGAAGGTTCATGAACATTGAAAAATGTAAAGGTTGAAATTTTAACGCACATATAAAATATTCAATGGGAAAATATTACCCCGTTGTAGACTGAGAGACATAACTTCATTACATTTTGTTCTGTCAACTCAAACCTCTCGCTCTCTCTGTATGTCTGTTACGCGCATAGACACACACGCATACATAGACGCATGCACGCGTTATCAGCAGCCGTTTCGTCGATAAGCGCACTGTATATCCAATGTTTTGACAGTCCTCATTCAATAAAGTTTCCCTTGCATCTGGAGGTTTTTTTCTCTCTCTCTCTCTCTCTCTCTCAATCTCTCTCTCTCTCTCTCTCTCTCTCTCTCAGCGTCAACGACATGTAGTACTAAATTTCAATCACCATTTCAACGTAGATGATGACACTCCCATTTACACCGCTGCCAAGTGTGAGCTGTCGAGTGATAAACTAAACAATGGAAGTTATTGCATCAACTGACACATACAACGTAGATGAAGGCTCCGTATTTAGTCCACTGTGTTTAAATGCTGTGTTCATCATGATGTTACTGGGCTTGGGTTGCCCAGGGCATATATACGATGCACAGAGTATATTTACACACACACACACACACACACACACACACACACACACACACACACACACACATATATATATATATATATATATATATATATATATATATATATATATATATATATATATATATACTGCTGTGGTATCTATAAACTGGGATTTCTTGCTGTCACGAACTAGTAATTACTACTATTATTTCATAACACAACAAACAATAGTTGTACTTTCCATTCTGTCCACCGCCTGTGGTGTTTGCCTTATGGTAATACTGCGTCCCGGGCTTGAGATAGTTATATTCAGCTTACACTCAACAATAATAACAATATCTATTTCGAATATTAACGGTGTAATTCGCATACAGTAAACTTATTAAAACACTTTTCAGTTGCAAATGTGCACCCAGATATCCTTTTATTTACCTAAAACTTACACAGCGTAACTATTTTAAAGCCTGGGACGCAGTGCTACCATGCGAAAACACCACAGGCGGGTGGACAGATAGAAAAAAAACAGACTATAGTTCGTGAAAACCAGCAAGAAAGCCTTTTATAAATACCACAGCATTTTGCGTTTTCTACGGAAGACGCGACTGACTTCGCTGCAAGAAATGCGTTGCCTATAAAAGCGTTTAATGTCTGTGCATGCTTTAAAAAGTAACTCGTTTATCATAATTGCACTACATTTCAGGAATTTTTGCGTGATAGAGTATTAAAAACGAGAGAGATTCGCAAGAGGTGTCTCATGACGCATATTAAAAGGACGAGATCTCTGGCCGAGTTATCCCATGAAACTTTCTACTTCAGTAAAATCCTTTCCGCATTTGTAAATATATCCACAAGTCAAATTTAACTCCCAGGAAAACATGTCTCTGGCGGGACTTGGAGTCAAGGACGAACTTGAATGAACAATTATTCATTATAGCTGTATGAATGAAAGACGAAGAAGAATATATTTGTTGTTCATTAAGGTGTTAGGTGTAAGAGTAGAATCATAATGTAGAAGAATGAAATGTTTGATTACAATTAAAAACATCTATGCATGGAATTTCTTTTTGTTTTATTTTGGATATAGCTATTTTTTTTTTTTGCTGAATTCCGTGCTATTAGCGACGACCTTATCTTCGCAATTTCTCACTAGTGATATTAATAGAAATATTTCACGAATGAATTTTCTTCGATATTAACTGAAGATGGTAAATCTTACACTATTAGAAAGTAAGTTTTCCCTTCCTGCTAATCGCTGTTTAGTCAAAGTGAGGACTTTGTCATAATATACGATAGAGTGAAAATCGTGGTTTAGAGCTGCATGCTACAAAGAATTTCATTAGACTTATTGTTATTCAGTTCAGGTTTTCTCTCTGTTTATTATTATTCATGCATGGTCTCAGCTACGGGAGGTCGTTAACTGACCATTGCTGAGATAAGATGAAGCTACAACATAATCTTGAAAAGTTCATGGGCCATCTCATAATGACCTTAATTAAGATGCAGAAGATCTACCGGAACTTGAAATGGAAACTCGATTGCAGGGTCTTGTGCTCTCTTAATTAATGTTGAGAATTTATAGTTATATGCAATATAACCATAACCATAGATATACATTATCTTCTTATCTTCAATTTAATTATGTGGAGAATATTAGCTCTCATCACGATATTCCCTTTGGATTCAAGGTTGTCGGTCCAGACAGGTAGGTTTACTGGAAAGGCTTCGACCTTTTACGCATACCTGGAAAGTTCCAGGTGGCAATAGGGAGTTGATTCCAGTGCGAGGAGGGATGGGGTAGGGTCATATAATTATGGTCCTCCATTGACAAATATGTTGTGGACACGTAAACTGTAGTGTGACTCTTTTGTGTGCCAATAAGTAATTTGAAGCTGTGTTTTTGGTTTGGAAGATTTTAGATAAATTTAAGACTAGCCTAGACTCCAAAGAGCGTTGTCCTTGAACATTAAAGGCTCTCTCTCTCTCTCTCTCTCTCTCTCTCTCTCTCTCGGTGTCTCGTAAAACACGTTGAAACCGTTGTTGGCTTCCCATGATGGTGATTCGTACGTGTTTGAACTGCCACTCTGAAGCAAGCAATGAACTGTTAAACTGTTGGTTGTAAATGACTGGGCTTGTCATTGTCGTTAAGTGCTCTCTCTCTCTCTTCTCTCTCTCTCTCTTTCTCTCCTCTCTCTTCTCTCTCATCGTAACGTACAATTACCCAGTCAATCATTTGGGAACCAGTCTCTGTGCCACCGCCAAGTAAGGCTTCGTAAAAAATTTACACGAATGATTATCCACTGCGTGATTATAGAAGCAACATGTTCCTTTGCCGTGTATTACGTCCTTCTTTTTTTTCTCGTCTTAACTTTTTATCCTCCAGCCGCGAGAGGATAGGTTATCATTTGCTTATCCTTCCATTAGGAGTCTGAGGGTACCTGGAGCATTAACGTCCTAAACCAGGAAGCTGTGAAGGATAATAAAATGTTGACGAATGGAACAAGTTTCTCTTGTGATGGTCTCCAATTCCTGAGGTCAAGATATTGTCAGTATATTCTGATTTGCCGTCTGTTAACTCACTTCACCTAATATCTCTGTCATGGACGAAAGTATCTAGTCTGGATAGATGAGAGAGATTAGTATGAGAGCAGAATGGAGAACTTCATTCGAACAAGATAAATTTGTTGTCTCGTGTCCATCACGAAAGACCAGCAACGTCGAACCTCTATCATTTACGCGTCAGTGTGCCGACATCTAGCATCTTACAGACTCCTCATGGATCGGGTTTATCATAGAAGCTATTCGAGATGAACACCACGAAAACCGACAAGGAGTTCCTGAAGACTTTTTTCTTCCGAGCGATAAACTTATTTGAAGACACGAAGACGCAGTCACGTCTGTCGACATCGTTTTACTAATACGTTGCTTCCTGTCAAGGTTTGAGGTTCTTGACGATTTCATTCATGGGCAGGAGACAAGGTTCTGGTCTTCATCCTTCCTGCAGAGAGAAGGGAAAACATAGTAAAATCTCTGTAAATGATTTGCATACGTTCTTTTCGTCATCTTGGAAAGGAGAGAGACTTACATAGTTACTTATGAGCAAGCAAACAAGAAGATTTTGACCAAACTCTCTTTTGAAAAAGCAAATAGGAAAATTGTGACCAAACTCTCTTTTGAAAAAGCAAACAAGAAAAAATTGACAAAAATGCCAATTTAATCATTTAAGAAAAATGTAATTCCAGGCGGATATCTGTACCAGCTCCGCTATTTGGGACAGGTCATTATTTCTACCACACATGCATTTATTTATTGCCCCTAATTTCAGTCACCCAGATGTGGGATAAAGACTCGGAATACTTTATTTTGAGTATTTTGTTTTGCGCTTATGTTGCGGGCTCGCGCCGGTTATGGGCGTGAATCGATATATATTTGGATTCCATTACCGGCAATAATAGGGCGCCACAACTTGGTTGATATATAAGGAATATAAAAAACATATGAACCCAGCAATCTTGACCTTCCGACCAAAGGCGACAAGCAGCGATTATCCTTAAAGGAACGAAACTTTCTCTCGATACAGTTTTGGGAAAAACAGTGCCCCTGGGTATTCCAAAAAAGAGCAGAGGTTCTTGGGTATGTCATTCCACGCACTTGCTGCTGCGTTATTTGTCGAGATGTTTAGCCTCTAAATACTAGACTATACTCTGTTTTTTCCATCTGTCCATCCGGATGTGGTGGTCGCGCATGGTAACTCTGCGTCCCGGGCTTTAAATAGTTACGCTATGTCTAAGTTTTAGGTAAATAAAAGGATATCTGGGTGTACACTTGCAGCTGAAAAGTGTTTAAATAATTTATTGTATGCGAATTACACCGTTGATATTCGAAATAGGATATTATTTAAAGCCCAGGACGCAGTGCTACTATGCGCAAACACCACAGGCGGATGGACAGATGGAAAAAAACAGAGTATAGTTCAATCCTCTTTTAGGATGATATCCATTTAACGCTGTATATAATAACGAATATTTCGTTTCTCGGGTCTCTGGTCTTTCTGCTTGGCTGGTCAATTCTCATCTTCAAGAGATCAGCTTTAATTTCGATTTTTTAACGAAAATGTCGCTATATGGCCTGTTACTAACTCATGTACAATGTATAAAAAATAGTGTATAAAAACAGTGTATAAAGAAATTTGGCCTGTTGTGTGGTTCATGTGCGGTGTATGAAAAACAGTGTATACGAAGTGTATAACAAATATCGCCTGTTACTGTCTCATGTACAGTGAATAAAAAATAGTGTATAAAAATAGCGTATAAAAAATATGGCCTGTTATGTGGTTCATGTACGGTGTATAAAAAAATAGCAATGTACATACGTACATACGAATATAGTTAAACTTTTGTTCACTTATCTAGTTATTATCCAAATGGAGGATAATATGTCCATAATAAAGTTTAAGGATCACACGAGACAGTGCAAAGTGACCTTTTGCAAGAATTCTTCAATTAATTATGGATGAGTTAGAAGTAGTTTGTCTTTTAACTTTTGAATATTTCATCCAACTGTTGGTTTACTCAGAAGATATCCTCAATAGAAAATATAAATAGAATATTTGATTAATGATCAATTCCGAACGGTGCTGCTCTCTTGATTGAAGGGTCTAATGACTATACTCTGTTTTTTTTCATCTGTCCACACGCCTGTGGTGTTTGCGTATGGTAACACTGCGTCCCGGGCTTTAGATAGTTACGCTATGTGTAAGTTTTAGGTAAATAAAAGGATATCTGGGTGTACATTTGCAACTGGAAAGTGTTTTTATAATATACTGTACGCGAATTACACCGTTAATATTCGAAATAGGATATTGTTATTATTGTTGAATGTAAGCTGAATGTAACCATCTAAAGCCCGGGACGCAGTGTTACCATACACAAACAACATAGGCAGGTGGACAGATGGAAAAAAAAACCGAGTATAGTTGTGAAAGAATGAATGCAAACAGGTGACTAGTATTGTGAGTATTCAGAACGCCGCCGTTTTCCTGTTATGCATAGCTATAGTAGATTCACATCAACCGTGCATCTGATGTCTAGACCCATCCCTTACGACGCTCCATGATTGGCTGTTGATAAGCCAATCACAGGGCTGGCAAACTCTCAGTCTCTCGAGAGAGTTCACATAGGAAGGTTGAATGTTCCACCTCTCTGGGGGGGATAACTTTTGAAAGACGTATCAATCAGGAGAGGTGGCGCACACATCCAGCCCATGTGAACTCTCTCGAGACACTGAGAGTTTCCAGCCCTGTGATTGGCTTATTCAACAGCCAATCCCCCCAGGAGCGTCGTAAGGGACTGGCCTAGACATCAGATGCACGGTTAATGTGAATCTACAATAGCAACGAATCTCTTTTTGCTTCAATGTCTTTTTGGTACCGACTGACATTCGAAGTAACCGCTTGATAACTACGCTAAAAGTAAGTGAATTAAGAACGTGAATTGATAAGTGTGATATCAATTAGCTTGTTTAACAGCTCTGCACAGAATAGTTTGTACAAATGAGCTGAGCCCTTGCAAATGACATTCCAGGCTGCCTTTTATATGTAGCACATGATTACAGTTTATCAGTTATTTGTCACGTATATAAGTATGTAGTTTACTTTGTACTGGGATTTTCCTTCCCAGTTTTAGTCAATGTCACTTTTTATTTCATACAACATTGTACAATGTCATTAAGGAAAGGTTTGGACAAGATGTGACCCTTATTTAAGTAAGTTTTGCTCTCGAAAGGGCTGTATTTTTCCTTTGCTTCAGGCTCATTGTACTTTCTGATGAATGATGAGAAAGATAACCAACTGATTCGAGGTATTCCGAAGGTGTACAAAGCAGGTGGAAGATGAATTATTACTAACGTAATTTTTCATGAAACTGAAAAACTACAAACTTTGAAGAAAATTGTGGGGAGAATGACCAAAAATTTCTCCAAATGGTCAAGGAAGAAAAGCGAAAAGATTTTTGGTGACACATACCTGTTAAGATGAAAATGCAAAAGTCAGACACGAGCAAATCATTTCGAAAAAGGTGGCATAGCAAACCGTCATTATAATCACACATAAATGAGGAACAGAGGGTTCAGGTGTGTCAAGCTGCAAGTGCTAAGTGAAAGCTACCCACCTGATAAGATCCTCTACAGGATTACTGTCGGGTATACAGGCACCAACAGGGGTCGAACCAGCTTCTGCTAAGACTTCGTTGGTTGGCAACTAAGTGTATTGCCCGCTTTTTGGGAGACAGGCTCCCGTTGCAAACTGCCTATTACTAAGCACAGTGGGCCAGCAATTGGACAAAATTAATATTTTGACCTTTCCCAATTACTGAAGCAATTATGAAAAGAATACATATATCAATGACAGGAATTAAATATTATAAATTGTAAGCTTTCGTTTCCATCATTTCTCTTATTTCCCTAATATATAGTGTGATCTAAATAATGAAGATATTAATAGATTTTTATGCACCAAACCTCTACTGATACCAGTTAAATCGTTAATTATCTTTTATAATATGTTTAGAATTTTGTTAGATCCAAATAAAATCAGTTTTTGCATTAGAAGTATTTTCGTCCTAAATACCTCATTCTGGCCCACTGTGCTATGTAGAGAAGTCATCAATCAAACTGAATACTGGGGTATTCAATCCCCTGAAGCAACTATGTAAGTTATAAAGCAGGAAATGGAGAGGAATGTTTTGGAACCAGAATATGTAGTGCGTTGCAGTATTAACTAAGGAGACGTGAAAACATGGGCATACCAAGAGTGTTACGACACTAGAGAATTAGTTTTCGAAAACTGGCGACAGGGCCTGCCTGAGGATGAACCGAAAGAGGGCTAAGAGGTGGACGACCACAGGTCAACAGGCGCCCTATTCTCACACGACGTTAGTTTGGCGGCCGCTGATTGGCTGGGAACTGCCTACCTCCTGGTACCAGCCAATCAGCGGCCGCCAAACAAACGTCTCGTGAAAATAATGGTCATCCAAGAATCTACCTTAAGTGAACCGGCTATACAAGGGTATGTCATCAACTCTTGATTATTACTACTGAGAACTGAAGTTCTGGGGTATGTAAATCTCTGTTTAAGTTTTCATGAGACTACGTTTAGGGAGTTTATCACTTTAAATTCATATTTATTCGACGAATGTGAACACAAAATCAGAGAATGAGGAACCTGTAGTAAACACACGACGTTGTAGCATTAAACGAATGCAGTATATACAACAGGTGGTAATTAATGTAGCCTACAACAAAAATATATACCCATGTTCACTTAATTCCTAAAAGAGCTCAACTGGAAAGTAGACTTGGAATGTGACTAAAAGAATTCAGTACATCTACAAGAGATTTATACACTACGAATTTAATTCTGGGCGTATACTTTTCAAAGATGTCAAAATTACAGGGATTCAGGTCGTGCAAGCTTTCGTAAATAGCGAACTGTTGATGATGCATTTCTTTCGAATTGAGGCAACCTCTGGAAGAGATCTTGAATCAGATGCAGAATTAATTAGATTAAATCTCCTATTTCAGGAACTACAGGCGGAGAAAAATTTTATGTACATTATTCATCAGATTCGGGTATACTTGTAAAAGCCACACGGACTCTAGAGAACTCAGAAGTAAAAGTCTTTTAGACGTTGATGTAGTAATCTAGACAGGACATCTAGCCTGCCACGTATGCCTTAAAGCAGTGCCCAGACAGTCATATAACGTCCAGTAGACTCGTTCATTCTAAGTTATTGCACATCATTGCATCATGCTTAAGTTTTATACGTGTAACCAATTATTACTGTATTATTATTGAGTCCGACACACAGGTTCGATACTGTAAGTTCTACTAACGCATGCATGTATAGGATATGATTCCCTACTGCGATGCTCACATGTTTATGATTCGATTATATAAACGCTTTGTATTTTGTATAGTCTACGACTCGCCTTCTTCAATGTAGAAATATGCAAAAAATACTATTCTTTGGGTATTGTGCTGCAGCAAAGCTAATAAACACAACCGAAGAAGATATCGCTTTATTATCGCCCTCCGTCCTCGGACCTCGTCAACGAAAGATGTGATTCCACCTCTGATACTAAATGACCATCTTTTTCCCTCACACATATAATAGGAAACAATTATGGTTACGTCTTAATAAAAAAATAGAGAAGCTCCAACATAGTCTTTGCAAGACATAGAGAAGATGTCTTAAAACAAATAACACCTTGCAGCTATTCTGGACAGCTATAGAAGAGCCTACTCCTTGGAAATATGTAATGACTATGGAAAATGATAACGAAGCCTTATAAATGGGTAAAAATGCCGATGATTGTGTCATTTCAAATTCTCATGAACTTTTCTTACAAACTGATGGACTGGGAAGACCTTGCTCAATAGCTTTGTACAAAAATGGTAAAATTCAAGGATTTCCTAAGTGTCTCATTTAATGTTTTCTCTTCACGTTGGCGACTCAAAGAAAACAAGCCGCTATGAGGGACTGAAGGAAACGTTGTATACTGTGGTAGGCATAAGCCATTCTGTCACCTGGGTCTTGGGCCTATTAGAAATATTCTCCTGTTTACCCTCCACTGAATTTTTGAAGTTGGATTTTGTTGTAGTATGTAACATCAAATTTTAAAGAACACTAAAACTGCAAACTTTGTATTGCCGTTTGTACTCTAGTACAAAGGTGAGTTACGATGCTTTTAGAAGTATTTTGAACCCGATTATATGCTGCAGGCTGTAGTGAAGTGAGGCGATAAGGCGTTTTGGTAAAAATTTCGTTCAAAAGAAGGACAGCATAAAAAAACAATGATTCTGAAACGAAAAAAAGGTGAAGTGTGTAGCAAGACGCAGAAAATGGCGTTTATAAATCAGCGTAAATATTAAATTTTAAAGTACATTTTGTAGCTGAAGAATCTTGTGAAGTCTGGTCGAACTCCGTAGAGGAGAATGTAGTCTACGAAACTAAGACTATATTTAGATCTATGCACCATGACTATATGTACGATACGATTCTCGTAGTTTCCGTAGGTACTTATTTGATTCCGTGTTCAGATGCAATCAAATTAATTGATGTTACTTTATAAGTGTTCTAAATCCAGTGAATTTAAATTCTGACAGATGTCTAGATTTAATATGTGTGGTTTAACGTTGAATGAACTAGTTCTATCGTAAAACCATTGATAAATAAGTGTGAGATGTAATTAGAGTGAATGGAGAGCCCAGACCAATACTAAACTATCTACTAAAGTGTTCTTATAAGTGACCAAAATCGAGTATCGCCCTCACGAGGTGCTATGTAATCATTATTACGCAGGGTTCTTCGCAGCGTCCCTTAGCTGCAACCCCTTTTACTGTACCACTGTTCATATTCTCTTTCTTCCATTTTACTTTTCACCCTCTCCTAACAACTGTTTCATAGTGCAACTGCTTTGAGGTTTCGTCCTGTTACGCCTTTAAGACATTTTCCTGTGAATTTCTGTTTCAGCGCTGAATGACCTCATAGGTCCCAGTGCTTGGCCTTTTTGGCCAAAAATTCTTCATTCCATTTCCAGTCTCCATAATTTGTGTGAGAATCCGTGCCACTTTTAGCAAATCTTTTGGTTTAATTTTCAGTTGAAATGAAATTAATACAGAACTTAGGCCAAAAGCCAAGCACTGGGACCTACGAGGTTATTCAGCGCTGAAACGGAAATTGACAGTATAAAAGGTTTGAAAGATGTAACAGGAGGAAAACCTCAAAGCAGTTGCACTTTGAAACAATTGTTAGAAGAGGGTGGAAAGTAAGATGGAAGAAAGAGAATATGAAAGGAGGTGCAGTAAAGGGAACGGAAGGGGTTGCAGCTAGGGGCCGAAGGGACGCTGCAAAGAATCTTAAGTAATGCCGACAGTGCACCACATGAGATGAAATGACGGCACTAACCCCGGTAATCTCCAGTGACTGAAGATAGTTTTGCATAGCACTGTCCACAGTAATGCAATGGAGGCAGCTTCTTGACGCCCAGCTGATGACTCAGTTTCCCGAACGAGGAGAAATCTGAAGACATCATTCCCAAAACTGAGATCCCTCGCAGGGGGTTACTGCACTCAGTTCACTTCGCATGGTACACCGTAGGCTTTTATAGAGGGTGTTTGCAGCGTCCCATTGGCAACTATACTCGTTTTTTTTCCATCTGTCCACCAGCCTGTGGTGTTTGCGTATGGTAACACTGCGTCCCGGGCTTTGGATAGATACATTCATCTTACATTCAACAATAATAACAATATCCTATTTCGAATATTAGCAATGTTAATTCGCATACAGTGAATTATTAAAACACTTTTCAGTTGCAAATGTAATCGGGGATATCCTTTTATATACCTAAAAACTTACACATAGCGTAACTATCTAAAGGCCGGGACGCAGTGTTACCATGCGCAAACACCACAGGCGGGTGGACAGAAAAAAAAAAAAAAAAAAAAAGAGAGTATATAGCTACGTCTACTTCTTTAGCCCTTTAACTTCAACACCTCAAACTGCAGGCCCGTACCCTGAGTCTTATATGGGGGTGTGGGGGCGGGGGCGGGGCGGGGGGAGTTTTTCCCAAAACTGGACATTTTCTTCTATTAATGTCATTGCATATATAGGTCTATACAAGATTAAATACTTGAAAATATTATCTTAGTTACATTAAGAAGAAAAATCGGGTATGCGGTCTATGCCCTTTCTACCAGATGAGATGTTATCCAAAGCACTGCTGACTTTGTCACAGGGAAAAAAAAATATGGAAATTTTCTTTTTTAGGGGGCCTACCCGTTCTAACGCAACCGCCCTCCCCCCCTTCGGTAGAGGCCTTAACTGTTACTTCTTAGTGACACGGCAGGGTTTCGTCCAAGTTCCACCTCCTGTTGCTTGATTGATTGCATGGAACCAGTGGTTATTCAGCAACGGGACCAACGGCTTGACGTGACTTCCGAACCACGTCGAGAGTGAACTTCTATCACCAGAAATACACATCTCTTACCCCTCTGTAGAATGTCCAAGAATCGAACTCGCGTCCACCGAGGTGACAGGCAAAGACCATACCAACCACGCCACCGAGGCGCTCCAGTCCCTTGAATTTCATTTCATTTATGTACTGCATTTCTTTATCTTGCTGTCCAACCACTTCAATTCTCTCTGTTTTCTGTCTTTTAAGCGCTTGGATTGACAGCCTCAGTTTCATTCATCAGCCATAAATCAGTCACCTTGAAAACTTGTTGTACTGTTATCTCAGACGCTCAGCAGCACAACTCCCCCACCAAGGAGTTCTGCCGCGAGCCCAGCTTACTCAGTTTCACTTACCTTCATTACTGAGCATTGGCTGACGTCTTTGATACGCCCTTCACCTTTCACTTCGTCACAGCAAGGTTCTGCTCTGTTGTTTCCACATTCGCTTTTCATTTCAACAAACACTTTCAGCCGCGTCTTTCCGGAAGCCCAACGATTCAGTACAAGTGCACACTCTTTTATTATACAGAGCTGCGGACTCAATCAGTGACTTCCCCCAGTTCCAAGGCTGTAGTCTTTGTTAACAACATTGCTTCACCTTTCCTTTCTGCTTCGAAAAGTTCTCTCTGACCCGTCAGACTGGATCGCTCCCCCCTCTTAGGAGCATCCTCACGAGTGGAGCTTACCCATTTTTTCAATCAGCAGTGGCTCGCGTCATTGAGACGTACTTTCATTCTCTCACAAACACTTCAATTTCACTCAACACCATTTCACATTATCTCAGACGCTCAGCGACATCACTCCTCCACCTAGGAGCGCTGCCACGAGTCCAGCTTACTCATTAATGAGCATTGGCTGATGTCCTTGATACGTCATTATTCACCTTTCTGCTTCCAAAAACGTTCTCTCTGACCCTCAGACTGAATAAACTCTCCCCCCTCTTAGGAGCATCCACGAGTGGAGCTTACTCATTTTTCAATGAGCAGTGGCTCACGTCATTGAGACTTAATTTCATTCTCTCAAAACACTTTTAAAGATCCTTCTTAAGGTTTCATTTTAATGTTACGACTTTTCCTTTATACATCATCGTTGCTTTGTTCATGTGCTCAAACTCAATCAATCAATCAAAGACCGCCAGTCTGAATGCCTTCCTCTTTAATATTGACATTACTTCAGGACATCGTCCTCCAACCTTCAACGCCATACCTCCCCCCCACCACCTAGGAGCATTGGCAAGAGTGCAGCATACTCAATTATACTTACCTCCATTTATTATTATTATTATTACCCACATTCATTTTCATTGAGCACGACTCACGTTCTGACATGTCCATGATAGCAAATGTCTATATAAAGTTTCGGCTATCGTTCCGGCAACGTCCTAAGGTATTCTGTACAATGACATGTGCTCTCCCTCAATCAATCAAAGACCGCCAGTCTGAATGCCTTTCTGTTTATTACTAACATTACTTCAAGGACATCGTCGTCTCCAAACCTCAGTGCCATATATACCTCCCCACCTCATAGGAGTATTGGCACGAGTGCAGCTCATTCAATTTTAGTTAGCTCTATTATTATTTGCCCAGCTCTATTATTGATTATTTACCCAGCCTCTATTATTATTTAGCCACATTCATGGCTTACGTATCTGACATGTCCATGATAGAAATTTCTAAATAAACATTTTGGGCTATCTTTCCGGCTCGTCTAAGACGATTCAGTAGAATGCACACTCATTATTCATACAAAGCTGATGAATTCATTCATAAAAAACTTGTAATGATCCTTCTTAAGGTTTCATTTTAATGTTACGACTTTTCATTTATACATCATCTTTATTGTATTCATATGCTCAAACTCAATCAATCAAAGACCGCCAGTCTGAATGCCTACCTCTTTATTATTGACATCACTTCAAGGACATAGTCTCGAACCTTCAATGCCATACCTCCCCGCCACATAGGAGCATTGGCACGTGTGCAGCATACTCAATTATACTTACCTCCCTTATTATTATTACCCACATTCATTTTCATTGAGCACTGACTCACGTATCTGACATGTCCATGATAGAAATGTCTATATAAAGTTTCGGCTATCGTTCCGGCTCGTCTAAGGATTCAGTACAATGACATGTGCTCTCCCTCAATCAATCAAAGACCGCCAGTCTGAACGCCTTCCTGTTTATTATTAACATTACTTCAAGGACATCGTCGTCTCCAAACCTCAGTGCCATAACTCCCCACCTCATAGGAGTATTAGCACGAGTGCAGCTCATTCAATTATAGTTAGCTCTATTATTATTTGCCCAGCTCTATTATTATTTACCCACATTCATTTTCATTGAGCACTGGCTTACATATCTGACATGTCCATGATAGAAATTTCTAAATAAACATTTTGGGCTATCTTTCCGGCTCGTCTAAGACGATTCAGTAGAATGCACATTCATTATTCATACAAAGATGATGAATTGATTCATAAAAAACTTCTAATGATCCTTCTTAAGGTTTCATTTTATTGTTACGACTTTCCTTCCATTCAAATAACAACTTTCGGCCATCTTTCCGGCTCGTCTAAGATTCAGTAACTTAGCACACTCTTTGCATATAGAGAGCTGCTCACTCAATCAGTAGACCGCCAGTCCGAAGGCCTTAGTGTTTCTTAACATTGCCACTTTTCCTTCAAACGAGTCAACAAATATGCTGCTCATTTACGAATGCTTTTACAGATTTCCTGACTCAATCAATGACCGCCAGTCCGAAGGTCTTCCTGTCTATTTCGATTGCTGTTCATTTCTTTTTCAAAGACACCATCTGCATTGCTCAACGCCAATCCTCCCCCCAACTAGGAGAACTGGCATGAGTCGAGCTTACACCTCTTCTATTTATCCACATTCATTCATTTCAAAATGACCTCTGGCTCATGTCTTTGAGACTTCCTTATAATTTTACTCCTTTTTCCAATCTATTCTTAGGACTTTTGCTTCATTTAAATAAACAGTTTTGACCATCTTTCCAGCGAGTCTAAAGACTGGGTAGAATCCGTATTCATTCATAAAAAAAAAACTTCAAATGATCCTTCTTAAGGTTTCATTTTATTGTTACGACTTTTCCTCCATTCAAATAATCACTTTCGGCCATCTTTCCGGCTCGTCTAAGATTCAGTAACTCTCTTTGCTTATAGAGAGTTGCTCACTCAATCAGTAGACCGCCAGTCCGAAGGCCTTATTGTTTCTTAACACTGACACTTTTCCTCAAACGAAGTCAACAAATATGCTGCTCATTTATTAATGGTTTTACAGATTTCCTGCCTCAATCAATGACCGCCAGTCCGAAGGTCTTCCTGTCTATTTCGATTGCTGTTCATTTCTTTTTTAAAGACACCATCTGCATTCCTCAACGCCAGTCCTCCCCCCAACTAGGAGCACTGGCATGAGTCGAGCCTACACCTCATCCATTTATCCACATTCATTTATTTCAAAATGACCTTTGGCTCGTGTCTTTGAGACGTCCTTATAATTCCATTCGATTCTTAGGACTATTGCTTTATCTAAATAAACAGTTTTGACCATCTTTCCGGCGAGTCTAAAGACTGGGTGGAATCTGTATTTTTAGACTGGCGTTTTCATTTTATTGTTACGACTTTTACAGATTTGCTGACTCAATCAATGACCGCCAGTCCGAAGGTCTTCCTGTCTATTTCAATTGCTTTTCATTTGCTTTTCAAAGACACCAACTAGGAGCACTGGCATGAGTCGAGCTTGCACCTCTTCTACTCATCCACATTCATTTATTTCAAAATGACCTTTGGCTCGTGTCTTTGAGACGTCCTTAAAATTCCATTCGATTCTTAGGACTATTACTTCATCGAAATAAACAGTTTTGACCATCTTTCCGGCGAGTCTAAAGACTGGGTTAAATCCGTTTTGATTGACTGGCGTTTTCATTTTATTGTTACGACTCTTACTCATTCGAAATAAACAGTTTCGACCATCTTTCCGGCCAGTCTAAAGATGCAGTACTATGCACACTCACTGGTTATAGAGAGCTGCAGACTTCATCAGCGACTGACTGCCAGTCTGAAGGCTTAGCTGTTTATCCAAATTCATATTTCCTTCGTCGTACAAAAAATTCTCATGATCCTTCTTAAGGTTTCATTTTATAGTTACGACATTTAACTCATATAAATCATTAATTTTGGACATCTTTCCGGCTCGTCTAAAGACTGAGTACATTGCAGGCTCATTCCTCTCATAATCTTTCTCATTTCCTTCAACATAGTTAGGATTCTTGTTCCATATAAATGATTAAGTATTGGTCATCTTTCTGCATCGTCTGAGCAGTAAGTGAAATGCACAATAATTTTTCCTGAGAATACTGCTGCAGTTGTCTCAGTCAAAGACCGCCAGTCCGAATACCAAAATATATGACACATTCAGTTCCCTTCTCTCCCCTCCATCATTCAAATAATCACTTTCGGCCATCTTTCCGACTCGTCTAAGGATTCAGTAACTTTGCATACTCACTGGTTATAGAGAGCTGCTTTGCTGCTTACTCAAATCAGTAGACCACCAGTCTGAAGGCCTTAGTGTTTCTTAAAAATGCCACTTTTCCTTCGAATAAATTATCACTTTTGGTCATCTTTCCGGCTCGTCTAAGGACTAAATACTTTGCACCTTCATTGCTCAAACAGTGCTTCTGACTCTAATGCTGTCTTTGATTCATCTTTCTCTTCTTTTAAAGAAGTTGTCTCGGACCCTCAGCGCCATATCTCCCCGCCCCATAGGAGCATTGGCACGAGTGAAGCTTACTCATTTCTTGAGACGTCTTATCTCATTTCCTTCAGTATAGTTAAGACTATTGTTTCAAATGAATCATCAGTTTTGGCCATCTTTCTTTCTCGTCTAAGCATTGAGTAGAACGCACAGTTGTTCCAGAGAGGGCAAGCTGTATCAATCCAGACCGCCAGTCCGAACACCAACACATATTCAAATTGAGTTCCCTTCTCTCTCGAACTCTCTTTTTACAGATTAAAGGCTAAAGAAAAATCACCAGTCTGCGACGGACATGTCAGCGCCGCAAACTATTTCTCTCTCTCTCTCTCTGTCTCTATCTCTCTGTCTCTATCTCTCTGTCTCTATCTCTATCTCTCCTTTCTTCCAACTCTCTTTTTATATGTCTGTGATCTATATACAAACAATACAAACTTATATGAGTTTCTCTCACAACAAATTGTCACTACAAATGAAATTTTCGTCATCTCCGACGCTACCGCGCAGCCCCTCTTAAAGAGCACTGACGATAATTGAGCTTTCTTGGTTTCATCCAAGAATTGGCTCTGTCATCGAGACGTTCTCCTTTAATTCCTCTCCTTTCTTCCACCAATCTCTCATTATAAGTCTGTAACATTTATAAAAGGAATCACAAAGTTTTAAATGATTGTCTATTAGATTTTTTACAGATTGAGGTCTAAAGAAAAATCTCCAGTCTGCGACGGACATACCAGCGCCGCAAACTATTCTCTCTCTCTCTCTCTCTCTCTCTCTCTCTCTCTCTCTCTCTCTCTCTCTTATTCGTCATCTCCTTCCTCCAACCACTGTCTTTCTCTCTCTCTTATTCGTCATCTCCTTCCTCCAACCACTGTCTTTCTAAGTGTCTCTCTCACTTATATGTTTCTCTCACAACAAAATTCACCTTTGAATCAAATATTCGTCATCTCCGACACTACTGCCAGCCACTCTTGACGAGCACTGGAAATAGATGAGCTTACTTGGATTTATTCAAGAATTGGCTCTATCATCGAGACGTTCTTTATCTAGGTCTTTGACTCTCTCTCAACTTTAATTTTCGTTTTCGGCCTTTGACTCGGGGGCTCTCTCAGCCTGAAAGTCATATTTGCTTGGATTGATCCAAGAATTAGCTCTGCCTTCGAAACCAAAAATTCAATTTCAAATCAATTTCAAAAATTCACCTTTGAATCAAATATTCGTCATCTCTGACACAACTACTGCCAGCCCCTCTTAAAGAGCACCGACAATAATTGAGCTTACTTGGATTGATCCAAGAATTGGCTCTGTCTTCGAGACGAAAAATTCAATTTCAAATCTATTTCATGTCATCTCTCTCTGGCTTTCTCCATTACTTCCTCTGCTTCTCCTCAATCTCTCGGAAATTCCTCTCCTTTCTTCAACAACTCTCTCACTCTCTCTCTTACTTATATGTTTCTGTCTCACAATTCAGTTACATTCTCTCCAGGAACTTTTTTTTACAGCTACTATAATCTTTCTCCAATACTTCCTCTGCTTCTCCTCCCTTAATCTCTCACCACTTCAACAAAATTCACCTTTGAATCAAATATTCGTCATCTCTGACACAACTACTGCCAGCCCCTCTTAAAGAGCACCGACAATAATTGAGCTTACTTGGATTGATCCAAGAATTGGCTCTGTCTTCGAGACGAAAAATTCAATTTCAAATCTATTTCATGTCATCTCTCTCTGCTCCCACTCCTTCCTCCGACCACTCTACTTATTTGGCCCAGAGAGTTGCTTTCTCACATACCCCTCTCTATATATATTGCAGGAACAAGCGCGCGAGGTCCATAGAAAAAAAATCGTCCAAGGTACATAAAATTGTCTCTTCTTTCCTTCCATTTCATGTCATCTCTCTCTGGCTTTTTCCATTATTTCCTCTGCTTCTCCTCAATCGCTCTTTCTAAGTCTCTCTCTCTCTCTCTCTCTCTCTCTCTCACTTATATGTTTCTGTCTCACAATTCAGTTCCATTCTCTCCAGGAACTTTTTTTTTACAGCTAGTATAATCCTTTCTCCATTACTTACTCAATCTATCACCACTTCATCTCCTTCCTTCGACCACTCTCTTTCTAAATCTATCTCTCTCTCACTTATATATTTCTCTCTCAACAAAATTCACCTTTGAATCAAATATTCGTCATCTCTGACACAACTACTGCCAGCCCCTCTTAAAGAGCACCGACAATAATTGAGCTTACTTGGATTGATCCAAGAATTGGCTCTGTCTTCGAGACGAAAAATTCAATTTCAAATCTATTTCATGTCATCTCTCTCTGGCTTTCTCCATTACTTCCTCTGCTTCTCCTCAATTCAGTTCCATTCTCTCCAGGAACTTTTTTTTTACAGCTAGTATAATCCTTTCTCCATTACTTACTCTGCTTCTCCTCAATCTATCACCACTTCATCTCCTTCCTTCGACCACTCTCTTTCTAAATCTATCTCTCTCACTTATATATTTCTCTCTCAACAAAATTCACCTTTGAATCAAATATTCGTCATCTCTGACACAACTACTGCCAGCCCCTCTTAAAGAGCACCGACAATAATTGAGCTTACTTGGATTGATCCAAGAATTGGCTCTGTCTTCGAGACGAAAAATTCAATTTCAAATCTATTTCATGTCATCTCTCTCTGGCTTTCTCCATTACTTCCTCTGCTTCTCCTCAATTCAGTTACATTCTCTCCAGGAACTTTTTTTTTACAGCTACTATAATCTTTCTCCAATACTTCCTCTGCTTCTCCTCCCTCAATCTCTCACCACTTCAACAAAATTCACCTTTGAATCAAATATTCGTCATCTCTGACACAACTACTGTCAGCCCCTCTTAAAGAGCACCGACAATAATTGAGCTTACTTGGATTGATCCAAGAATTGGCTCTGTCTTCGAGACGAAAAATTCAATTTCAAATCTATTTCATGTCATCTCTCTCTGGCTTTCTCCATTACTTCCTCTGCTTCTCCTCAATTCAGTTCCATTCTCTCCAGGAACTTTTTTTTTACAGCTAGTATAATCCTTTCTCCATTACTTACTCTGCTTCTCCTCAATCTATCACCACTTCATCTCCTTCCTTCGACCACTCTCTTTCTAAATCTATCTCTCTCTCACTTATATATTTCTCTCTCAACAAAATTCACCTTTGAATCAAATATTCGTCATCTCTGACACAACTACTGCCAGCCCCTCTTAAAGAGCACCGACAATAATTGAGCTTACTTGGATTGATCCAAGAATTGGCTCTGTCTTCGAGACGAAAAATTCAATTTCAAATCTATTTCATGTCATCTCTCTCTGGCTTTCTCCATTACTTCCTCTGCTTCTCCTCAATTCAGTTACATTCTCTCCAGGAACTTTTTTTTACAGCTACTATAATCTTTCTCCAATACTTCCTCTGCTTCTCCTCCCTCAATCTCTCATCACTTCAACAAAATTCACCTTTGAATCAAATATTCGTCATCTCTGACACAACTACTGCCAGCCCCTCTTAAAGAGCACCGACAATAATTGAGCTTACTTGGATTGATCCAAGAATTGGCTCTGTCTTCGAGACGAAAAATTCAATTTCAAATCTATTTCATGTCATCTCTCTCTGGCTTTCTCCATTACTTCCTCTGCTTCTCCTCAATTCAGTTACATTCTCTCCAGGAACTTTTTTTTTACAGCTACTATAATCTTTCTCCAATACTTCCTCTGCTTCTCCTCCCTCAATCTCTCATCACTTCAACAAAATTCACCTTTGAATCAAATATTCGTCATCTCTGACACAACTACTGCCAGCCCCTCTTAAAGAGCACCGACAATAATTGAGCTTACTTGGATTGATCCAAGAATTGGCTCTGTCTTCGAGACGAAAAATTCAATTTCAAATCTATTTCATGTCATCTCTCTCTGCTCCCACTCCTTCCTCCGACCACTCTACTTATGTGGCCCAGAGAGTTGCTTTCTCACATACCCCTCTCTATATATATTGCAGGAACAAGCGCGCGAGGTCCATAGAAAAAAAATCGTCCAAGGTACATAAAATTGTCTCTTCTTCCATTCATGTCATCTCTCTCTGGCTTTTTCCATTATTTCCTCTGCTTCTCCTCAAGAGCTCCCAACTTCCTCAACCCCTCTTTCTAAGTCTCTCTCTCTCTCTCTCACTTATATGTTTCTGTCTCACAATTCAGTTCCATTCTCTCCAGGAACTTTTTTTTTACAGCTAGTATAATCCTTTCTCCATTACTTACTCTGCTTCTCCTCTATCTATCACCACTTCATCTCCTTCCTTCGACCACTCTCTTTCTAAATCTATCTCTCTCACTTATATATTTCTCTCTCAACAAAATTCACCTTTGAATCAAATATTCGTCATCTCTGACACAACTACTGCCAGCCCCTCTTAAAGAGCACCGACAATAATTGAGCTTACTTGGATTGATCCAAGAATTGGCTCTGTCTTCGAGACGAAAAATTCAATTTCAAATCTATTTCATGTCATCTCTCTCTGGCTTTCTCCATTACTTCCTCTGCTTCTCCTCAATCTCTCGGAAATTCCTCTCCTTTCTTCAACAACTCTCTCACTCTCTCTCTTACTTATATGTTTCTGTCTCACAATTCAGTTACATTCTCTCCAGGAACTTTTTTTTACAGCTACTATAATCTTTCTCCAATACTTCCTCTGCTTCTCCTCCCTTAATCTCTCACCACTTCAACAAAATTCACCTTTGAATCAAATATTCGTCATCTCTGACACAACTACTGCCAGCCCCTCTTAAAGAGCACCGACAATAATTGAGCTTACTTGGATTGATCCAAGAATTGGCTCTGTCTTCGAGACGAAAAATTCAATTTCAAATCTATTTCATGTCATCTCTCTCTGCTCCCACTCCTTCCTCCGACCACTCTACTTATGTGGCCCAGAGAGTTGCTTTCTCACATACCCCTCTCTATATATATTGCAGGAACAAGCGCGCGAGGTCCATAGAAAAAAAATCGTCCAAGGTACATAAAATTGTCTCTTCTTTCCTTCCATTTCATGTCATCTCTCTCTGGCTTTTTCCATTATTTCCTCTGCTTCTCCTCAATCGCTCTTTCTAAGTCTCTCTCTCTCTCTCTCACTTATATGTTTCTGTCTCACAATTCAGTTCCATTCTCTCCAGGAACATTTTTTTTACAGCTACTATAATCTTTCTCCAATACTTACTCAATCTATCACCACTTCATCTCCTTCCTTCGACCACTCTCTTTCTAAATCTATCTCTCTCTCACTTATATATTTCTCTCTCAACAAAATTCACCTTTGAATCAAATATTCGTCATCTCTGACACAACTACTGCCAGCCCCTCTTAAAGAGCACCGACAATAATTGAGCTTACTTGGATTGATCCAAGAATTGGCTCTGTCTTCGAGACGAAAAATTCAATTTCAAATCTATTTCATGTCATCTCTCTCTGGCTTTCTCCATTACTTCCTCTGCTTCTCCTCAATTCAGTTCCATTCTCTCCAGGAACTTTTTTTTTACAGCTAGTATAATCCTTTCTCCATTACTTACTCTGCTTCTCCTCAATCTATCACCACTTCATCTCCTTCCTTCGACCACTCTCTTTCTAAATCTATCTCTCTCTCACTTATATATTTCTCTCTCAACAAAATTCACCTTTGAATCAAATATTCGTCATCTCTGACACAACTACTGCCAGCCCCTCTTAAAGAGCACCGACAATAATTGAGCTTACTTGGATTGATCCAAGAATTGGCTCTGTCTTCGAGACGAAAAATTCAATTTCAAATCTATTTCATGTCATCTCTCTCTGGCTTTCTCCATTACTTCCTCTGCTTCTCCTCAATTCAGTTACATTCTCTCCAGGAACTTTTTTTTACAGCTACTATAATCTTTCTCCAATACTTCCTCTGCTTCTCCTCCCTCAATCTCTCATCACTTCAACAAAATTCACCTTTGAATCAAATATTCGTCATCTCTGACACAACTACTGCCAGCCCCTCTTAAAGAGCACCGACAATAATTGAGCTTACTTGGATTGATCCAAGAATTGGCTCTGTCTTCGAGACGAAAAATTCAATTTCAAATCTATTTCATGTCATCTCTCTCTGCTCCCCACTCTTCCTCCGACCACTTTGTTTATTATGTGGCCCAGAGAGTTGCTTTCTCACATACCCCTCTCTATATATATTGCAGGAACAAGCGCGCGAGGTCCATAGAAAAAAAATCGTCCAAGGTACATAAAATTGTCTCTTCTTTCCTTCCATTTCATGTCATCTCTCTCTGGCTTTTTCCATTATTTCCTCTGCTTCTCCTCAAGAGCTCCCAACTTCCTCAACCCCTCTTTCTAAGTCTCTCTCTCTCTCTCTACTTATATGTTTCTGTCTCACAATTCAGTTCCATTCTCTCCAGGAACTTTTTTTTTACAGCTAGTATAATCCTTTCTCCATTACTTACTCTGCTTCTCCTCTATCTATCACCACTTCATCTCCTTCCTTCGACCACTCTCTTTCTAAATCTATCTCTCTCTCACTTATATATTTCTCTCTCAACAAAATTCACCTTTGAATCAAATATTCGTCATCTCTGACACAACTACTGCCAGCCCCTCTTAAAGAGCACCGACAATAATTGAGCTTACTTGGATTGATCCAAGAATTGGCTCTGTCTTCGAGACGAAAAATTCAATTTCAAATCTATTTCATGTCATCTCTCTCTGGCTTTCTCCATTACTTCCTCTGCTTCTCCTCAATCTCTCCTTTCCTCAACAACTCTCTCTCTCTCTCTTACTTATATGTTTCTGTCTCACAATTCAGTTACATTCTCTCAGGAATCAGGCTAACTTTTTTTTTATCTTTCTCCATACTTCCTCTGCTTCTCCTCCTCAAGCTATTACATCTTTCTCCAATATTCCTCTGCTTCTCCTCCCTCAATCTCTCACCACTTCAACAAAATTCACCTTTGAATCAAATATTCGTCATCTCTGACACAACTACTGCCAGCCCCTCTTAAAGAGCACCGACAATAATTGAGCTTACTTGGATTGATCCAAGAATTGGCTCTGTCTTCGAGACGAAAAATTCAATTTCAAATCTATTTCATGTCATCTCTCTCTGGCTTTCTCCATTACTTCCTCTGCTTCTCCTCTCCTTTCTTCAACAACTCTCTCTCTCTCTCTTACTTATATGTTTCTGTCTCACAATTCAGTTACATTCTCTCCAGGAACTTTTTTTTACAGCTACTATAATCTTTCTCCAATACTTCCTCTGCTTCTCCTCCCTCAATCTCTCACCACTTCAACAAAATTCACCTTTGAATCAAATATTCGTCATCTCTGACACAACTACTGCCAGCCCCTCTTAAAGAGCACCGACAATAATTGAGCTTACTTGGATTGATCCAAGAATTGGCTCTGTCTTCGAGACGAAAAATTCAATTTCAAATCTATTTCATGTCATCTCTCTCTGCTCCCACTCCTTCCTCCGACCACTCTACTTATGTGGCCCAGAGAGTTGCTTTCTCACATACCCCTCTATATATATTGCAGGAACAAGCGCGCGAGGTCCATAGAAAAAAAATCGTCCATGGTACATAAAATTGTCTCTTCCTTCCTTCCATTTCATGTCATCTCTCTCTGGCTTTTTCCATTATTTCCTCTGCTTTCCTCAACCCCTCTTTCTAAGTCTCTCTCTCTCTCTCTTACTTATATGTTTCTGTCTCACAATTCAGTTACATTCTCTCCAGGAACTTTTTTTTACAGCTACTATAATCTTTCTCCAATACTTCCTCTGCTTCTCCTCCCTCAATCTCTCACCACTTCAACAAAATTCACCTTTGAATCAAATATTCGTCATCTCTGACACAATAATTGAGCTTACTTGGATTGATCCAAGAATTGGCTCTGTCTTCGAGACGAAAAATTCAATTTCAAATCTATTTCATGTCATCTCTCTCTGGCTTTCTCCATTACTTCCTCTGCTTCTCCTCTCCTTTCTTCAACAACTCTCTCTCTCTCTCTCTTACTTATATGTTTCTGTCTCAAAATTCAGTTACATTCTCTCCAGGAACTTTTTTTTACAGCTACTATAATCTTTCTCCAATACTTCCTCTGCTTCTCCTCCCTCAATCTCTCACCACTTCAACAAAATTCACCTTTGAATCAAATATTCGTCATCTCTGACACAACTACTGCCAGCCCCTCTTAAAGAGCACCGACAATAATTGAGCTTACTTGGATTGATCCAAGAATTGGCTCTGTCTTCGAGACGAAAAATTCAATTTCAAATCTATTTCATGTCATCTCTCTCTGCTCCCTCTCCTTCCTCCGACCACTCTACTTATGTGGCCCAGAGGGTTGCTCTCTCACATACCCCTCTCCATATTATATGCAGGAACAAGCGCGCGAGGTCAATAGAAAAAAAATCGTCCATGGTACATAAAATTGTCTCTTCCTTCCTTCCATTTCCGATCTATTTAAGCCTCTGACTCTGTGTGGTCAGTGGAGGCCCAGAGGGTCGCTCTCACACGTAGCCCTCTGTATATAGTATGCAAGAACAAGCGCTCGTGGTCCATAGAAAAAAAATCGTCCATGGTCTATAATTTCTCTCTACTTCCAATCTCTCCTGCCTTCCATTTTCGTCTTTGACTCGGCCTTCCGGCCGAGTTCTACTGTCTGTCTAGGCTCTGACTCTCTCATCAAC